>NC_061510.1:144361334-144398473 GCF_022539505.1 Lolium rigidum
ACCAACGAGCACAACAGGAACACATATCATAGAGAATCATCACGCAGCGGGGCTTCCGGAGGAGCATCGCCGGCATCAGCGTCGTCCGGGAGCTCTTCTTCGGCTTCATCCTCCTCCTCGTCGATATAGTCCTTGACGCCGGGAGGGGGAGGGATGAAGGTGCGCATATCGGCATACTCCGCAATGCGGTACGCGCGATCCTGCCGCTTAGCGGAAAGGATCGGGTCCAGATCGGTTTCTGCGTCTTCGCGCACGCCGGTGAGGGCGTCCAGATCGAGCTCCGGGTACCAGGAGCAGGCAACGCGGAGGGCGGAGTCCGCGCCAGCACGGGCAGCAGAACACTGCCACTCGCGGATCCTCCTGCCGCCACCCTTAAGACGATCGCTGATGAGGGAGAAGGTGTCCGGCACCTCTTCGCCAGGCCATAAGGTCCCGAAGAGCCGGGTAGCTACATCAGGGATGTCCGATAAGTTGCGGTCTATGGCGCGCATGTGGGACACCCGCGCGTTAAGCGCGACCAGATGGTCGTTGGGCGTCCATGGCACGGTAAGATCCGCTCGGCCTTGGTCCTTGCGGCGCGCGTCCACCTTCTTGACAGCGTACCCCTGGGAGTCCGGAAAGAGGCCTGTGTAAAGAAAGAAAAAGGTCAAGGAAGAGAAACCGGAAAGAAAAGAGACCGGAAAGAAAGATAACGGGAAGAAAATGGGGTCGGAGGAAAAAAGGCTTATATGCAGCAGTCAAAGTGTAAAATAAAAGAACTTACGATGGGCGAGGGCGTCGGTCTGCAGGATCAACTGATCGCATTCCTTATGCTCCTCCTCTAGCCGCGCGGCCTTCTCCTCGGCAGCCTTCCGGGACTTGGCCGCCTCCTCCAGCTCAGCCAGCAGCACCACGTTGGTGTTGTCGGCGTCCTCCAGTGCCTCCTCCATCTTGGCCGCTGCGTCAGCTGCAGCGACTTCGAAGGCCTTGGCATGGTCAAGCCCCAGTTGGATGAGCTGGGTCTTGAGCTCCCGGTGGCTGGTCTTTAGGGCGTCCAGCTCCTCCTTGTGCTGCCGGATGAGCTGGTCCTTCTCCCCTGTAACCGGAAAAGAAAGTGTTAATAAGGTTATACTAGTAAAAGTGGAAAAGAAACCAAGTTTGAAGGAAAAGGGAAAGAATCGTACGTTGGGCGGTGGCCAGCTGCTCTTTGAGAGCATCGATGGAAGCTTCCGGGATCACTGTTAAGCAGAATTTAAGAATGTTAGAGAGGGAAAAGTTTCCGGTAAGGAAGATGCCGGCAACACAGAAATTTACCTTGGCACTTGTCGTGTGCCTCAGCGAGCTCCCGATGCTCCCACAGAAGCTCCTCGAAGAGAGCCTTCCGAGCGTCAGCCGTGAGCTGTTCAAGAAAAAGAGGTTAGTAAAGTTTTGCGCTAAGAACAAGGTTCTTAACCCGAAACTCGGGGACTGGCAGTGCCGGTTTTGCGCTAAGTTTTTAAGGTAAGCTTTGCGCTAAGAACAAGGTTCTTAACCCGAAACTCGGGGACTGGCAGTGCCGGTTTTGCGCTAAGTTTTTAAGGTAAGCTTTGCGCTAAGAACAAGGTTCTTAACCCGAAACTCGGGGACTGGCAGTGCCGGTTTTGCGCTAAGTTTTTAAGGTAAGTTTTGCGCTAAGAACAAAGTTCTTAACCCGAAACTCGGGGACTGGCAGTGCCGGTTTTGCGCGCTCCTAAGGTAAATTATGTGCTAAGAAGAAGGTATGTAACCCGAAACTCGGGGACTGGCAGTGCCGGTTTCACGCTAAATGTTTAAATTAAGTTTTGCACTAAGAGCTGCGCTCTCACCACAAAACTCGGGGACTGGGAGGATAGACAAGAGAGAAACCGGCATGAAACCGAAGAAAAGACAAAACAAAGCCGGAAACGAAGAAACCGGTAAAGATTGAGACAAGTTAGCAAAACATACCATTAGATTGTTCGTGGAGTCGTACCACGCGCTGTCAAGCTCTTTAACGGCGCTGCGAAGCCGCATAAAGTGCTCCTCGGAAGACCGGTTCCCGACAGGGTCAGGTGCCGGCAGCCTGTCCTTGCCCATGCCGCGGGTCGCCGGAGTCATGTCCGCGGCGTTCCACCTTTGAGCATAGGGCAGAAGGTGCCCCAGGTCGCGGCCTTGGCGCTCGAATTCTGTGATGCGGCCAAGAAGGCCGGTGGCCTTCGTAGCGGCATCTTTGGCGGCCTTGCCGACGTGCAGCACCAAGGGCTGCTGGCCGCCGGAAGAGGCGCTGGAGGCCGTCGCCTTCCCCTTGATGAGCTTGGAGGTCTTGGGCGGCGGCGCAGAAGCGGCCCCGAGGGGCTTGGCGCGAGGAGCACCGGCGGCGGCATCAGGAGGGAGCGTGGAGACGGAGGAGCGCTGGGCGCATCACCCGGTTTGGAGCCTTCCGGCGCGGAAGATTCCGGCACGGAAGTTGTTGTTTTTTTAAGGACGGGAGGAGCTGGAGGCTCCGCCCGCCCGGCAGCTTTTTCTTCCCCGGCGCCGATGTTGCTGGCGCCGGTGTCTTGGGTCTCGGGAGGAAAGGAAGGATCCTCCTCCGTGCGGTGATCTGATGATGAAGGGGCCGCACGCCCCGAATTTGTTGTGCCCCCCGAAAGGGAGGCAGAGATGTTGCCGGCACCAGGTGGTGCCGGGCTTGAGCGAGGAGGAGGGGTTGAAGTCCTTGTGGAATCTTCAGAGCCCGATGGCCTTGGGCCAAGCTTGAGCGCAGGACTGAGAAAAAGAAAGAAACACAATTGGCAAGAAGCAACCGAAAAAAGAACTTGGCAAAAAGAGACAAGCCGGAAAGTGAGTAATTTACCCGGAAGAGGTTGGCATCGCCTTACGTCCGTAGCGACGCATGCCCACCTGCTTCTCCCCCACGGGCTCAGTCCGGAAGCGCTTGGAGGGGCGGGCCTGGCTGGTACCGGCATCAGGTGCCGGCTGCTTGTTCTTCTGGCCCTGGGCCATGAGCTTGTCCACGAACTCGGAGCCGGCCTTGGCGCGCAGGGGCGGCACGCGCTCGTGGATCTGTGAGTTAAGTTTGGCTAAGAAGCAATTCACAGGAAAACGATAAAGGAAGGAAAAGGAAACCGGAAAAGAAAATACCTCGAGCGTGGTCAAGTCGTCAGCGGACCCGGTTGGCTTCGGAGGAGACCGGCCAAGGTGCGCTGCCGGAGTCTTGCCCATCTTCAGATCCTTCCAGAAAATGTAGGGATCCGGATCAAAGGAGTCGAGGGCGCGGGGTTGGCAAGGTCCACGCCGCTCTGCTTCGATGAGGGGGAAGCGGTCCTTGGCCTAAAACAAGAAAAAAGTAAGATTAGCAAGAGCAGAAAGATACCGGCCAAAAACGACCCTAGTCGTATAATCCCTTACTTCTTGGGTCGGAGGATTATCGGTGCTGAGGGGAAGAAGGCCCCATTCCCAATCAGAAGGCATAGCAGTTTGGCAAATCTGCTTAGCCTTGCGAACGACATCCCTTTTGCTAAGAGGACGGCCTGTGATCTTGGTAGGATCGCCTGGGCCATACATCTCGCTCATCCTATGTGCGCGGCGCTTTAGAGGAAGCACCCGGCGCGAAATGAAAGTGCGGATGATATCATCCGAGCAGATCTTGGTCTCCTTCCTCAAAGAGGCCAAGAAGCGTACCACCCGGCTGGTTTCAGCGTGATCAGACTTCGGGTTGTAGCTCCAGTTGGTCCTGCTGGGGGGCCCCGCTTCGTAGGGAGGGAGATCGATGAGATCGGCGCGGCCGGTATTCTTCACGTAGAAGAAAGTCCCTTGCCACAACCGGCAAGATTCGAGGCCGGAAAACTTAAAAAAGGGGCTCCCTTGACGGGAGCCGATAATTCAAGACCCGCACTGAACGGGGGCTTGGGTTTAGGAATATCCTTGCCCTGAACGGAATTAATCCGAAGAGCAAAGAAGCGAGCAAACGTCTCACGAGTGGGACGAATGCCGATGTAAGCCTCCATGAAGGTGGCGTAACAAGAGAGGTAGAAAATGGCGTTGCCGGGAAGGTGGTGAGGTTGGAGTTTGTAAAAATCTAAGAAGGAGCGGAAAAAAGGGGAGGCAGGAAGGCCGAAGCCACGCTCAAAGTGAGCAAGAAAGACAACATATTCGTCATCTTCAGGATCCGGCTCGATTTCGCCGTCCGGAATCCGGCAAGAGACTCCTTCCGGAATCCGTCGAGACCGGTATAACCAATCGATTTCGAATTCGGAAACACTGGAACCCATCCAAGCTCCGCGGGTGATTGGGGAAGGCTCCTCGCCAGAAGATTGGCTGGAGCTGCTAGAAGTTGCGCTGCCGGAAGCTTGGCTAAAGCTACCGGATTCTAGGTGGCCACCGGACTCTTGATGGCTACCGGATCCCTGCTGGTTGCCGGAATCGGTTTCCATCGGATCTGAAGCCGTGGATTCACCGGGGGATGGTCTACGGCGTTTGAGAGAAAGGGAAGAAGAAGATGCAGAGGAGGATTCCTCGTCAGACATTGCAAGGAGAGGCGAAAAAACAAGAATCCCAGACTTGGACCCCGCGTGAAGATCTACGAGTAAGAAGAAAACCAAAGAAAAAGAGGAAATAAGAACACTAAACACCCAAGATCTGGAAAGCAACCAGAGGACAAGTGAAGCGAGATTGGTACCAACCTTAAGCGGCGGAGTTGCTGAGGGAGGCGTTTGCTGGCGGCGGAGCGGGCCTGCGGCCGCCGGAGAGCACCGTCGACGGCGAGGCGGAGAAGCTTGCGAAGAAGCGCAAATGCGGCGGAAGCAAGGAAGTTGCTTGCCGAAGATCTCCGCGCAGCGAGGTCTGGCGGAGGCACGGCGTGGGTTCGCCGGGCGCCGGAGCTTGGACGAGCGACGGCGGACGGAGAACGGCGGAGGTGCAGAGGCGCGGAGCTCTGTGCGCGAAGGAGGAGAATGCGAAGAAGATGAAGAAGAAGGGGCGGTTGAGTTTATAAAGGAGAGAGAAGGTGGGCAGGAAACCGCTGGGCCGCGGCGGTTCGCCTCGCGGCCCACGACGGTTCGCGCCTTGGGCCGCCACGTGGCGAGGGAGTACACGCGAAGAAATACGGAGCCACATGGAGGCGCACACGGGATCCCGAAGAGGTAGTGGGATCAGCTGCGATGCATTAAATGAGCGCGCGGGAGTCGAAGGGAAGTGACCCCTGACACTGGCGCGTCAGTCACAGTGCGCATGTCTCTGTCAGGCGCGGGGCCCGAGATATTCTCGACCTCGCCGAGGAAGCAGTAAAGACACATGATGCCGGAAAATAGAGATGCCGGAACGAGCTTTGCAAAGAGAAGAAAAAGAACAAGGGTAAAGGTGCCGGAACTAAGCTCAAGACATGAGTATTTAAACCGGTATCCTAAGGAAATGAGAACCTGGCATGGTCTGTAGGATAGAATCCTCCAGGCTATACCAGCTTCGGGGACTAATGTTGGGGGGATAACCCCCGGTATGCCAAAGGCATGCCAAACCGGATGGCTCGTGCCATCAAGATACCGGTTTAATATTCGTACCGGAACCTAAGGATAAGAGTTTAGCTAAGTGGAGCTAAGCCGGTATCCCCAAGAGGGGTATACTCGTAACCCGGTAAAGAAGATACCGGAAAGGAGAGCCTGTCGGCAGGACTGGTCAAAGATTCTCTCCAGAGCTAGAAGACAAAGATGAGCTAAGCAAAGTGACTTTAGACGAAGGGCTGACGATAAAGAGAAGGGTGACGGTCAAAGAAGCCGGAGAACGTCAGCGCCCCTGATTAAAGAGGACTCCGGCGTCATCTATGATTAAAGTAGCTTTGTAAAGTAGTTTGTCTAGTCAAAGATGCCATTAGGGTTCCTTCCGATGTAAGCCACCCTCTCCCCTATATAAGGAGAGGGGTACTGCCTCCTACGGGCGCGAGACCATAGAGAGATCGGTGTACTGAGAAACTTGTAACCATGTTGAGATCAATGAAGCTAGCGATCTAGTAAAGAGTTCTTCCTCTTGTCTCTCTTCTTGTATACCGGCCTTTGGTTGTGTTCTTGAGGAAAGCATCCGGAAGTTCTTCCCATCTAATCGCAAACCCTCCCCCGAATCCTCATACGTCCATTCGGCCCCAACTTAAGCCATCCTATGGCATCTGCTCGTTCACCACGACGACATCTTGTTTGAGTAAGAAATTCTTGGTGCGGGTTTTCCTCAAATACATATCTCTATATCCTATTTGGGACACCGTTTGCTTCAAGTTACTCTAATCATTGATGTGCGTGATTGTTTGACTAGTTGAAGCTATCAAGAATCTTCATCCGTGCATAGTGTTTAATCATATATATAGTTATCTGTTGGGGGATGACCCCCGGTATGCCAAAGGCATGCCGAACTTGCCTAGTTTAGGCTGGTAAGGTACCGGTTTAAAGATTATTCCGGAACAATGGAGTTAAGCTTATGGCTAAGAGAACCTATGCTGGTATCCCAGGAGGGGTATACCGGAATAGGCTAAGAAGGTACCGAACTACCCCGGTACAAGCTAGACTGTAGCACGTCGGCAAGCTGGTCAAAGATTCTCTCAAGAGCAAGAGGACAAGTATGAGCGAAGCACTCCAGCTTTAATCGAAGCTCTGAGGCCAAAGCAGAAGATGACGTAAAATGTACCGGAGGATGTCACGTGCCTGATTAAAGGTCTACCGGTGTCATCCACTGCCAAAGAGGCTTTGTAAAGTAGTTTGTCTAGTCAAAGATGCCATTAGGGTTTCCTAGGGTTTCTTCCCCTGTAAGCCTCCCTCTCCCCTATATAAGGAGAGGGCGCACACCCTATCGCGGGTACGTCCGACCTTGTATCAGATAACCTGTAACCTCGTTCGATCATGGAATAGAGAGATCCAAAGTGGAGCTAGCTCTTGTGTTCTTCTTCTTCAACCTCTGGCCAAGGCCAAGTTCATCGAGAGAGCTTCCGGTAATCCATCCGGAGTTCATCCCCATATAACCAAAACCCTCCCCCGAATCTTCTAGCGCACATTCGGCCCCAACTTAAGCCATCCCATGGCATCTGTCTGTTCACCACGACGATATTATCCTATGCCTTTTATTTTGGAGTTGATCCTTACTATCCTTGACAATATATCACCGGAAATTAATTCCAATATTCTCATTGTCTTTGAGAATTAATAATCTTGTATGTGGTAACATCTGTGGATCATCTTCATCTTGGATTGTCGTTTTATTTGCCACTTAGAGTTGATAAGTGTTAATTATCTTATTCCTAGGTGGCATGTTTTCTCAAACAAGATCACTCTTATTAAAAGCTCCCTTTGCTTATCTTTTTTGGTTATATTTTGAGTAAGAGATTCTTGGTGCGGTTTTCTCAAAGACATATCTATACATATTATTTGGGAAATCATTTGCTCCAAGTTATTATAATAATTGTTTTGCATGATTGGATATATTGAAAATCTCTATTTGTGCATGGTTCTTAATTCATATCTTTAACCATATGCATCTTGTGAAGTTGATCTCGAATCCTTGAAGTTAATTCCAATATTCTCATTGTCTTTGACAATTGATAACCTTGTATGTGGTTGAATTTATGGATCATCTTCACCTTGGATTGTTTCTTATTGCCTTATTTTATTTCCAAGAAATCTTTGTTGCTCCCATGTGTCTTCCTTGTCCCTTTGAAAAATCTTTTGATAAATTCTTTTGATTCATATCAAGTGTTTGTTTTGGAAGACAAACCTTTTCTTTATGGTACATTATGCCATTTTTAAAAGTGTAGAGGGTTTGTTTTATTTGTTTGAACCTTGCTATTTTTGGAGTTTTCTATCTCATTTCTTCTTCTATGTTTTATTTGCTTGAATGAGATAAATATTTGAGCATGTTTCTTTATTTCATCCTTTATGCTCAATGGTTTCTTATTAGTTCATTTGTTGAACTTTGTTGAACAAATCTTTTGTCATTTGCTTCTTGAATTTATTTGGTGTATTTCCAAAGAATATCTTTCTTCGTTCTTTAAAGTATTTGTGCATCCTTATATTTAATTTGTATATATTTGTAGCATGCTTGCTTTCTTTGATCCAATATATAGTGTATACTCCATCAAATCCTAAATGACTAAGATGTGCATGAAATTCAAATTTCATCTATAAATATGCACATATTTATATGGAGTGTGTCCTATGTATTGTGGTTAGTCTAACCATTTTGCACCCAATAAGTTTGGGGACCAAGATGTACTTGAATGTTGTTTTAGGTACATTGGAGATGCAATGGAGGCTTGTCTCATTTATAAGGAAGGTGTTATCACCATATGAGAATTGGAGCCAAACTTGGATGATCGATGAACTCTTGTCTACCACATCATGCCATTGCTATCTCGGTAACAAGTATCTTATTCATGCATACTTATATAGCATCCATCTCTTGTAGGTTGCAGCTTGGCATGAAATTCTCTATTTCGAAAATATTGCGGTTCTTGAAAAATCCTTTTTAAATAAAACTTATTATTGTACATTTGAGTAATTTGAGAAGATGCATACGATGGGAATATATAAAAATCATGTTTATGATTCACCTATCCCAAATATGCCTTCTAGCAATTTATTGCATATCAATTCCTTGAAGAGCTCTTGTGCAATATTGATTAAATTGTGAAATGAATCCCCATTTGTGATACTTGTTTCCTTTCTCAAAACATTCCAACTAGCTTTACTTCCCTTATTGTTAGTTGTGATTTTTTCGAGATTTTCTTGGTTGAAGTTCATTCATATACCATAAGTGAAAATTGGAGCCATAGGCTATATATGATTTTAAGCAAACATCTTTTGGTATATTTTATGACTTCATCTTGCATACCATGTCTTATTTATTTTATTAACCTCTTGTGTGTGCATGTTTCTTTATGGATCATCTTGTCCACTTTAAAAACTTATATACATGAGAGCGTTAATCCATCACCTTGATATCCTTGTTCTTTGCCGACCATCTTTTTATCATTTTGGTTTTAGTGGTGTTGGTAAGGATTTGATTTATGAGCACTTGGATTAATTTTATCTTATCTTAATGCACTCATATCTCATAAATGTTATTGTACTAAAGTTATCACCTTTATGTTATTTGTGTTCTAAATGATGTAGAGGGAGTGAGGATTTCATATTTGTGCATATTGTATTCAAATGCAATTATTATAATTTATGCACGAACCTTCGGGAGCGTTCTTATTTCATTTAGAGCACCATTGTTTGTCCAATTGGATCTTTTATTGCTTTCTTTATTTGTTGAAGCTTTCTTCACCATATTATCTTTGAGCAATCTTGATCCTCAATATAGTTAGACTTCCTTCAAGTATTCGTCATTGAATATGTGCATTTGATTTCACTCAAATTATGAGAAGTGCACACCTTGGGGAGGAACTCATATTATATTGGCTTTCTAAAATTTTCACCCATTTTGGCACTTGTTGCCAATGGGGGAGAAGTTTAGAGGGTTTAAGGGAATGGTTTTATACTTAAGTTTGGTTTGTGCTTAAGTGTTTTGCCTCTCATGCATTCCATATTTATTATGTCCTACATGGTTGATTATATATTGGAAACTCTCCCAAAGCTTAATCTTGAAAATGTATGTAATGAATTCATGCTCATCACACGTGCATACATTGTAGGGGAGTTTGCTCTATATATGTTGGTTTTTACTCACATCCCTTGCATTAGTTGTAGTTGTGTGAGTAGATCTGGTTTTGATATGGGCTAGTTGCTTTGTGTCACTTGACCATATCAAATACAACCTCTTGTATACAACTTATTCTCGGATAAGTTGCGTACTTGTTTATAATATTCATTATATAAACCCTCTTGTTGTGGTTGTCATCAATTACCACAATGGGGGAGATTGTAAGGGTACATTGCCCCTTTGTGTGGTTTTGGTAATTAATGACAACCCCTATGTACTAATGTTTTCATTGAGTTTATATGAAGTAATATTCCATAGGTAATACTTGTAGTCCATGTGTTGGATTCAAGTATGGATGCCATGAAGATAAAAGATAGGGCTTTCTATTTCTGTGCCCTCAGGTCCTTAGTTGTACTCAGTTTTCCCCAGCTCCTTAGTTTTTCCTTAGTTTTCCCCAAGCCCTTGTCTGAAACCCGCAGAAGGAGCTCAAACGGTAGGATTCCCGTTTAGTTGACCGTTCCATGCTGATGTGTGGGGCCGCATCGTGTGGGGCTGTGATACGTCTCCGACGTATCGATAATTTCTTATGTTCCATGCTACATTATTGATGATATCTACATGTTTTATACACATTATATGTCGTATTTATGCATTTTCCGGCACTAACATATTAACAAGATGCCGAAGAGCCGATTCTTTGTTTTCTGCTGTTTTTGGTTTCAGAAATCCTAGTAACGAAATATTCTCGGAATTGGACGAAATCAACGCCCGGGGTCCTATTTTGCCACGAAGCTTCCGGAAGACCGAAGGAGAGTCGAAGTGGGGCCACGAGGTGGCCGGACACCGGGGCGGCGCGGCCCGGGCCCCGGTCGCGCCGGCCTGTCGTCTGGGCCCTCGTGCCGCCTCTTTACCTGCCCTTCCGCCTACAAATAGCCTCCGTCGCGAAACCCCCGGTGCCGAGAGCCACGATACGGAAAACCTTGCGAGGCGCCGCCGCCGCCAATCCCATCTCGGGGGATTCAGGAGATCGCCTCCGGCACCCTGCCGGAGAGGGGATTCATCTCCCGGAGGACTCTTCACCGCCATGGTCGCCTCCGGAGTGATGAGTGAGTAGTTCACCCCTGGACTATGGGTCCATAGCAGTAGCTAGATGGTTGTCTTCTCCTCATTGTGCTTCATTGTTGGATCTTGTGAGCTACCTAACATGATCAAGATCATCTATCCGTAATTCTATATGTTGTGTTTGTCGGGATCCGATGGATAGAGAATACTATGTTATGTTAATTATCAAGTTATTACCTATGTGTTGTTTATGATCTTGCATGCTCTCCGTTATTAGTAGAGGCTCGGCCAAGTTTTTACTCTTAACTCCAAGAGGGAGTATTTATGCTCGATAGTGGGTTCATGCCTCCATTAAATGCGGGACGAGTGACGAGAAAGTTCTAAGGTTGTGGATGTCTTGTTGCCACTAGGGATAAAACATTGATGCTATGTCTAAGGATGTAGTTATTGATTACATTACGCACCATACTTAATGCAATTGTCCGTTGTTTTGCAACTTAATACTTGGAAGGGGTTCGGATGATAACTCTGAAGGTGGACTTTTTAGGCATAGATGCATGCTTGGATAGCGGTCTATGTACTTTGTCGTAATGCCCAATTAAATCTCACTATATTTATCATATCATCTATGTGCATTGTTATGCCCTCTTTATTTGTCAATTGCCCGACTGTAATTTGTTCACCCAACATGCTTTTATCTTATGGGAGAGACACCTCTAGTGAACTGTGGACCCCGGTCCTATTCTTTACATACTGAAATACAATCTACTTGCAATACTTGTTCTTTACTCGTTCTCTGCAAACAATCATCTTCCACACAATACGGTTAATCCTTTGTTACAGCAAGCCGGTGAGATTGACAACCTCATCTGTTTCGTTGGGGCAAAGTACTTTGGTTGTGTTGTGCGGGTTCCACGTTGGCGCCGGAATCCCTGGTGTTGCGCCGCATTACATTCCGCCACCTTCAACCTTCAACGTGCTTCTTGGCTCCTCCTGGTTCGATAAACCTTGGTTTCTTTCTGAGGGAAACTTACTGCTGTGCGCATCACACCTTCCTCTTGGGGTTCCCAACGGACGTGTCATCTACGCGCATCAAGACTGTTTTCTGGCGCCGTTGCCGGGGAGATCAAGACACGCTGCAAGGGGAGTCTCCACTTCCCAATCTCTTTACTTTGTTTTTGTCTTGCTTTATTTTATTTACTACTTTGTTTGCTGCATTATATCAAAACACAAAAAAATTAGTTGCTAGCTTTACTTTATTTACTGTCTTGCACTCTATATCAAAAACACAAAAAAAAATTAGTTACTTGCATTTACTTTATCTAGTTTGTTTTATTTACTACTGCTAAAATGGCCACCCCTGAAAATACTAAGTTGTGTGACTTCACAACCACAAACAATAATAGGAACACACCCCCTGGACTTGAAGCTATGCTTAAAGAATTTATTAGTACACAAACTGCTTTTAACAAATCTGTTGAGGAAAAGCTTGATAAAATTGATATTCTTGCTTCTAGAGTTGTTAGACTTGCCTCTGATGTTGATCTTTTGAAATCGAAAGTTATGCCTAATAGGGATATTGAAAATAAAATTGTTACTACAGCAAATGCCATCCAAGTTAGAATTAATGAGAATATAAGATTGATGGCTGAATTGCGTGCTAGGTGGGATAGAGAAGAAAATGAAAAACTAGCTAAAGAGAGTAATGTAGCTAGAGTTTGGACTATTACCACCACTAGTAATGCTAATGCTCCACATGTCGCTGCACCTCCTACTAATAATGGTAAAAGGATTGGTGTTGGCAATGTTTCCACTTCTAAAGCAAAGCCTGCAAAATTGCCAGAAACTGCTAAAACTGCTGAAACTGCCTGTGATAAAACTGCTGAAATTTTTTCCAACCTTGGGGATAATGATCCCATTGCTGTAGCTCATAATGATTTAGATTTTGATGATTGTCACATCTCTGAAGTTATTAAGTTCTTACAAAAACTTTCTAAGAGTCCTAATGCTAGTGCTATAAATTTGGCCTTTACAAAACATATTACAAATGCTCTCATAAAAGCTAGAGAAGAGAAACTAAAACTTGAAACCTCTATTCCTAGGAAGTTAGAAGATGGTTGGGAGCCCATCATTAAAATGAGGGTCAATGATTTTGATTTTAATGCTTTATGTGATCTTGGTGCAAGTATTTCTGTTATGCCTAAGAAAGTCTATGATATGCTTGACTTGCCACCATTGAAAAATTGTTATTTGGGTGTTAATCTCGCTGATAATGCTAAAAAGAAACCTTTGGGGAGAGTTGATAATGTTCATATTATGGTTAACAATAACCTTGTCCTCGTTGATTTTGTTGTCTTGGATATTGAATGCAATGCATCTTGCCCCATTATATTGGGAAGACCTTTTCTTCGAACCGTTGGTGCTACTATTGATATGAAGGAAGGTAATATCAAATATCAATTTCCTCTCAAGAAAGGTATGGAACACTTCCCTAGAAAAAGAATGAAGTTACCTTTTGATTCTATTATTAGAGCAAATTATGATGTTGATGCTTCATCTCTTGATAATACTTGATTTACACTTTCTGCGCCTAGCTGAAACGCGTTAAAAAAAAGCGCTTATGGGAGACAACCCATTGTTTTTACTACAGTATTTTTGTTTTATATTTGAGTCTTGGAAGTTGTTTACTACTGTAGCAACCTCTCCTTATCTTAGTTTTATGTTTTGTTGTGCCAAGTAAAGTCTTTGATAGTAAGGTTCATACTCGATTTGGATTACTGCGCAGAAACAGATTTCTTTGCTGTCACGAATCTGGGCCTAATTCTCTGTAGGTAACTCAGAAAATTATGCCAATTTACGTGAGTGATCCTCAGATATGTACGCAACTTTCATTCAATTTGGGCGTTTTCATTTGAGCAAGTCTGGTGCCTCAATAAAATCCATCTTTACGGACTGTTCTGTTTTGACAGATTCTGCCTTTTATTTCGCATTGCCTCTTTTGCTATGTTGGATGAATTTCTTTGATCCATTAATGTCCAGTAGCTTTATGCAATGTCCAGAAGTGTTAAGAATGATTGTGTCACCTCTGAACATGTTAATTTTTATTGTCCACTAACCCTCTAATGAGTTGTTTCGAGTTTGGTGTGGAGGAAGTTTTCAAGGATCAAGAGAGAAGTATGATACAATATGATCAAGGAGAGTGAAAGCTCTAAGCTTGGGGATGCCCCGGTGGTTCACCCCTGCATATATTAAGAAGACTCAAGCGTCTAAGCTTGGGGATGCCCAAGGCATCCCCTTGTTCATCGACAACATTATCAGGTTCCTCCCCTAAAATTATATTTTTATTTAGTCACATCTTATGTACTTTACTTGGAGCGTCTGTTTGTTTTTGTTTTTGTTTTTTGTTTGAATAAAATGGATCCTAGCATTCATTGTGTGGGAGAGAGACATGCTCCGCTGTTGCATATGGACAAATATGTCCTTAGGCTTTACTCATAGTATTCATGGCGAAGGTTGAATCTTCTTCGTTAAATTGTTATATGGTTGGAATTGGGAAATGTTACATGTAGTAATTCTTAAATGTCTTAAATAATTTGATACTTGGCAATTGTTGTGCTCATGTTTAAGCTCTTGCATCATATACTTTGCACCCATTAATGAAGAAACACATAGAGCTTGCTAATTTGGTTTGCATATTTGGTCTCTCTAAAGTCTAGATAATATCTAGTACTGAGTTTTGAACAACAAGGAAGACGGTGTAGAGTCTTATAATGTTTATAATATGTCTTTTATGTGAGTTTTTCTGCACCGTTCATCCTTGTGTTCGTTTCAAATAACCTTGCTAGCCTAAACCTTGTATCGAGAGGGAATACTTCTCATGCATCCAAAATCCTTGAGCCAACCACTATGCCATTTGTGTCCACCATACCTACCTACTACATGGTATTTCTCCGCCATTCCAAAGTAAATTGCTTGAGTGCTACCTTTAAAATTCCATCATTCTCCTTTACAATATATAGCTCATGGGACAAATAGCTTAAAAACTATTGTGGTATTGAATATGTACTTATGCACTTTATCTTTTATTAAGTTGCTTGTTGTGCGATAACCATGTTTCTGGGGACGCCATCAACTATTCTTTGTTGAATATCATGTGAGTTGCTATGCATGTCCGTCTTGTACGAAGTAAGAGAGATCTACCACCTTAATGGTTGGAGCATACATATTGTTAGAGAAGAACATTGGGCCGCTAACTAAAGCCATGAATCATGGTGGAAGTTTCAGTTTTGGACATATATCCTCAATCTCATATGAGAACACTAATTGTTGCCACATGCTTATGCATTAAAGAGGAGTCCATTGTCTGTTGTCCATGTTGTCCCGGTATGGATGTCTAAGTTGAGAATAATCAAAAGCGAGAAATTCAAAATGCGAGCTTTCTCCTTAGACCTTTGTACAGGCGGCATGGAGGTACCCCATTGTGGCACTTGGTTAAAACATGTGTATTGTGATGATCCGGTAGTCCAAGCTAATTAGGACAAGGTGCGGGCACTATTAGTATACTATGCATGAGACTTGCAACTTGTAAGATATAATTTACATAACTCATATGCTTTATTACTACCGTTGACAAATTTGTTTCATGTTTTCAAAATAAAAGCTCTAGCACAAATTTAGCAATCGATGCTTTCCTCTTTGAAGGACCATTCTTTTTACTTTTATGTTGAGTCAGTTCACCTATTTCTCTCCACCTCAAGAAGCAAACACTTGTGTGAACTGTGCATTGATTCCTACATACTTGCATATTGCACTTATTATATTACTCTATGTTGACAATTATCCATGAGATATACATGTTACAAGTTGAAAGCAACCGCTGAAACTTAATCTTCCTTTGTGTTGCTTCAATACCTTTACTTTGATTTATTGCTTTATGAGTTAACTCTTATGCAAGACTTATTGATGCTTGTCTTGAAGTACTATTCATGAAAAGTCTTTGCTTTATGATTCAGATTGTTTACTCATGTCATTACCATTGTTTTGATCGCTGCATTCATTACATATGCTTACAATAGTATGATCAAGGTTATGATGGCATGTCACTTCAGAAATTATCTTTGTTATCGTTTACCTGCTCGGGACGAGCGAGAACTAAGCTTGGGGATGCTGATACGTCTCCGACGTATCGATAATTTCTTATGTTCCATGCTACATTATTGATGATATCTACATGTTTTATACACATTATATGTCGTATTTATGCATTTTCCGGCACTAACATATTAACAAGATGCCGAAGAGCCGATTCTTTGTTTTCTGCTGTTTTTGGTTTCAGAAATCCTAGTAACAAAATATTCTCGGAATTGGACGAAATCAACGCCCGGGGTCCTATTTTGCCACGAAGCTTCCGGAAGACCGAAGGAGAGTCGAAGTGGGGCCACGAGGTGGCCGGACACCGGGCGGCGCGGCCCGGCCCCGGCCGCGCCGGCCTGTCGTCCGGGCCCCTCGTTCCGCCTCTTTACCTGCCCTTCCGCCTACAAATAGCCTCCGTCGCGAAACCCCCGGTACCGAGAGCCACGATACGGAAAACCTTGCGAGGCGCCGCCGCTGCCAATCCCATCTCGGGGGATTCGGGAGATCGCCTCCGGCACCCTGCCGGAGAGGGGATTCATCTCCCGGAGGACTCTTCACCGCCATGGTCGCCTCCGGAGTGATGAGTGAGTAGTTCACCCCTGGACTATGGGTCCATAGCAGTAGCTAGATGGTTGTCTTCTCCTCATTGTGCTTCATTGTTGGATCTTGTGAGCTGCCTAACATGATCAAGATCATCTATCCGTAATTCTATATGTTGTGTTTGTCGGGATCCGATGGATAGAGAATACTATGTTATGTTAATTATCAAGTTATTACCTATGTGTTGTTTATGATCTTGCATGCTCTCCGTTATTAGTAGAGGCTCTGGCCAAGTTTTTACTCTTAACTCCAAGAGGGAGTATTTATGCTCGATAGTGGGTTCATGCCTCCATTAAATGCAGGACGAGTGACAGAAAGTTCTAAGGTTGTGGATGTGTTGTTGCCACTAGGGATGAAACATTGATGCTATGTCTAAGGATGTAGTTATTGTTTACATTACGCACCATACTTAATGCAATTGTCTGTTGTTTTGCAACTTAATACTGGAAGGGGGTTCGGATGATAACCTGAAGGTGGACTTTTTAGGCATAGATGCATGCTGGATAGCGGTCTATGTACTTTGTCGTAATGCCCAATTAAATCTCACTATATTTATCATATCATGTATGTGCATTGTTATGCCCTCTTTATTTGTCAATTGCCCGACTGTAATTTGTTCACCCAACATGCTTTTATCTTATGGGAGAGACACCTCTAGTGAGCTGTGGACCCCGGTCCTATTCTTTACATCTGAAATACAATCTACTTGCAATACTTGTTCTTTCTTGTTCTCTGCAAACAATCATCTTCCACACAATACGGTTAATCCTTTGTTACAGCAAGCCGGTGAGATTGACAACCTCACTGTTTCGTTGGGGCAAAGTACTTTGGTTGTGTTGTGCAGGTTCCACTTTGGCGCCGGAATCCCTGGTGTTGCGCCGCATTACATTCCGCCACCTTCAACCTTCAACGTGCTTCTTGGCTCCTCCTGGTTCGATAAACCTTGGTTTCTTTCTGAGGGAAAACTTACTGCTGTGCGCATCACACCTTCCTCTTGGGGTTCCCAACGGACGTGTCATCTACGCGCATCAGGCTGCGTCGCGTGGGGCTGGTAGAAAGTGACCGCGTGGGACAGTACGAGACCGCGTTTGGTTGTACGTGAGCAGGAGCTGGGTTCTGTCTCTCTCGGCCCAAAATGGCACCTTTCCCCTCTTTCTCTTTGTCTTTTTTCACCAAATTATTATCAAATCTAAAGAAGCTGTCATTTATGTCTTTCTTCAATTATTTGTGCCTTTTGGCCCTCGTTTTTTGTCCAATATGGCAGCAAATCTACTACTCCCTCTGGTCCATATTAATGACCTCACCTATCTTGGTTCATATGTACTCCCTCCGTGCATGTATATTTGGTTGCCTTTTTTTAATTCATCTACTTTAGTTTGCATCTAGTCTAGGTTTTAGTGTGTAGGTTCACTCTTTTTAGTTTGAATGCAGTCCACTCTAAAAACATCTAAACAATCTTATATTTCTAAACGGAGAGAATATCTAGTTAAATCTAGAAGCAAATCTCGATCCTAATGTACGATAAATTCACACCGTCGTAATAAATCGAGAAAACAAAGTAGGGCCAACAAAGTATAGTAGAATAGGGATAGATAATAGGTAGATAATAAGCTGCATACAACAGCCAAAATAATACGTAACAGGTTCTTAGGTTCTTCACAGCACCAACATATTAACAACAACAAAATAAAAAGCTGCTTTGCTGCAGCAGCACACTTCCTGGACTCCGCCTACTCCATCTGGCTCCTCCACCCGCTGGAAGTTGCGGAGGTGAATGCCGAGCGCCTTGTGCTTGGCGCGGAAGGAGTAGACGTTCACTATCGCGCCGACTTTGGGGAAGGTCCTTCCGATGTCCTCGACATGCGTGAGGAGGCTGTTGAAATCGGTGCCGCCGAGTCTCGTAGTGCAGAAGGGGCACTTGTAGACACCTTTTGCGAAGTAGGAGGCGAACTGGCCGACCTGCAGCCTCCGCAGCACCTGCCGAGTCTTGGTGTGCTGATCCTCCTTGTCGCTGCCAGACACCTGATCCATATCAAACGGAAACTATGAGGAATGAGTTGCAACATAACAAAGTTAGGAAAAATGTCGTCAGCCACAATTAGATTGAACACAATTATATATCTACGGGGACGGGGTTAGCGGACCAAAGCTCATGCACAACAGATTTGTACAGAGCAATGGTTCGCTGAACCCGCCCTGTACAAATTTTTGCCCAACGATTCATCATAGGCAAAGAAACAAATTCCAGATCTGAATAAATTAACCGAACGGCCGAACCCCAAATCTTAACCCCAAATGTTAACTGATTGAGATCCCATGATTACTTGCATAAATCAAGAAGGGATAAAATCAAAATGGAATAAAACCGGCGCAAATATTAACCCAATACTCATCCTACCTACAGATCGGCACTAATAGTTACTAGAGAACCAGCAAAAATAGGGTTGAAAAAGGAAAGGGGAACAACAAAGGGAGCAAACCGTAGTTACTTCGTTCCAAGGGTCGTCCATGCAGATGTCGTAGGGGTTTGCCGAACAGATGTACGACACCTACTCATAGGGGTCCCATTCCGGCGGGATCTGACCGCCACCGGCGGCAGCCTCCGATGCACCGACGGGAGCTGCCAATGCACCGGCGGTGGCGACGGCCGTAGAGGGGACGGCGTTGAGGATGGAGGCGCCGCCCTTAGAGGGGACGGCGTCGAGGACGGGGGACGGATTCGCATTCTCCTTGTCCATCGCCGGCAGAGGGGAGAGAGAGGATTTTTTGCTTTGGAGAAGATGATGGGATGTGAGAGGCGGCGTTGCGTGAGGGAGTGAGAGTGACGGTGAGATAGTGCGAGTAGGCGAACAGGGAGAGGGATCTATAAAGGCGAGGGGTCCTAAATGCGATCTGCGTCCTACGCGTGCACGGTTGCACGTCTTCGATTTCTGCACCGCGACACGCGTCCACGATTGCACGTCTTGAACTTCTCCACCGCGACCCGCATCTACGTGTCAACAGTTGCACGTCTTCCACTTCTGCACCGCAACACACGTCCTCGAGTCTAACCCTCGAAATTTTGATATTCTCAGGTATACCCTCGAGTCTTATACTAGCATTTTTTGTGTGCTCAGTTTTCCCCTTGAGTACCAATACTGGCTAGTGCAATATACTCAGTTATACCCTCAAGTGGCTGGTCAACAGAGAGTCAACAAATGGGATTAAGCTAGTTATATGAGTCATTTAATGTGCAAAAAATTTCAAAAAGGATAAAACCATAATGGCACTTACTCATGGAGTCTTTTTACGCACCCTACCACGTTGGGAACCATAACAATCATAGATAAATCAAATTTTACCACAAATTTCCACTTATCAAATCACCTAGTAGCTATGAAGGTGCATGGCTTTCCATAATAAGCCCTTCCCAAAACAGCTTTCCCCAAAACATACTTTGTCTGATTGAGGCCAGAATTTCCACACTCATGTATATTTGTATTGCAAATAGTTTGAGGTAGGCCAAGATGGGTTTCATTGTACAAAACACGCATTTTTCATTTTTTAAATCTCATATTTGAATCACTTAGTCTGTTTACTACTCACGTGCCCTTGGTTTCTTGATAGTACTCAGTTTTGCCCTCTCCCTTCACAATCTCATAGACGCCCAACCTTGCCCTGATTGGTCTAGCCCTTGTCACGCGGATCGTGCCCACCGACCGTTGATCGTATGATCTAACGGGCAGGATAACCCCCCCTCTCTCTCTCTCTCTGATCGGGGCCACCACCCTCTCTCTCTGTCGGCGGCTAGCTTCCACCCTCTAGCAAGTTTGGTTTTCTGTATTATTTTTCACGCGCTAAAAATTATAAATTGTTTTAGACATTACTTTTCTTTTAGAGAATATAGTTTGGGTTATTTGTGGGATTTTGGTGAATGCATTATTTGTCACCCCTCTAACAATTATCAATTATCTTTAGAATTCCTTTTCTTTTAGGGAATATAGTTTTGGTAATTTGAAACGGCCCAAAAGTGGTATAATTTTGGTTGAAAGATGAGGCATACATATTTGGCATATTTGGGGGATTTTGGTGAATGGATTATTTATCACCCCTCTAACAATTATCAACTTTCTTAGCATTCCTTTTCTTTTAGGGAATATAGTTTGGGATATAGTTTTGGTTGTTTGAAACATCCCAGAAGTGGTATAATTTTGGTATAAACATGAGGCATACATATTTGTGGGATTTCGGTGAATGCATTATATGTCACCCCTCTAACAATTATCAACTATCTTTAGCATTCCTTTTCTTTTAGGGAATATAGTTTTGGTAATTTGAAACGGCCCAAAAGTGGTATAATTTTGGTTGAAACATGAGACATACATATTTGGCATATTTGGGGGATTTCGGTGAATGGATTATTTATCACCCCTCTAACAATTATCAACTTTCTTTAGCATTCCTTTTATTTTAGGGAATATAGTTTGGGATTTAGTTTTGTTTATTTGAAACGTCCCAAAAGTGGTATAATTTTGGTATAAACGGGAGGCATACATATTTGTGGGATTCCGGTGAATGCATTATATATCACCCCTAACAATTATCAACTATCTTTAGCATTCCTTTTCTTTTAGGGAATGTAGTTTTGGTAATTTGAAATGGCCCAAAAGTGGTATATTTTTTGTTGAAACATGAGGCATACATATTTGGCATATTTGGGGGATTTCAGTGAATGGATTATTTATCACCCCTCTAACAATAATCAACTTTCTTCAGCATTCGTTTTCTTTTAGGAAATATAGTTTGGGATATAGTTTTGGTTATTTGAAACGTCCCAAAAGTGGTATAATTTTGGTATAAACATGAGACATACATATTTGTGGGACTTCGGTGAATGCATTATTTGTCACCCCTCTAACAATTATCAACTATCTTTAGCATTCCTATATTCCCTAACATGTATGTGCCCTTATTTGTTTTGGTAATTTCGGTGAATGCACACACCAACTTTGAAAACAACTACAAGTACATTAAACTGAAGGGATTTGTAACAAGGGATCCCTTGTAAAAACTTCTAGCGCCTGATGAGCAATTATAAGAATCCGATCACAATTATACAACAAAAAGAAACCAGCCATCAGATTAGCTTGCTTCTTCAACTCGATCAGCTTCCTTAACTGCTTGTTCATTTTCTTCAGTTCTCCCTTCACTGCCACCAGTTCTGCATTGGGAGCATTAGGCATAATCGGAAGGGCCCTAATCGGAACGGCTCCTCTCTCCGCCGCATTCTCTACAGCAAGTCCCGCCTCCCAAATTGCGCTCCCCAATAGCGCCAATTGATTCCTGCAATTGAAGCCTCTGAACGTACACATCGATCCACTCAAAATGCCTGCATTTCTTCAGGATCTGAAAAGAACAACGTGAACCCTAAATCCAAAATTCGAGGGAATAACAAGAAAATCGAGAGAAAACATACCAATTGGAGCGAGATCTAACCTTATCCCCCTCTCTATATGGCAAGCTCTCGCATGCAAAGAACTCACGTCCACGGTTGTCGTTCTCGTCCATCTTACAGCTCGACCGCTTCAGAGTCTCCTGGCGTAGGCAGTCAGGGCATCTTGTCAAAGGCATGGGTCCATACTACAGCCATGAAGAACGGGAGGTCGAAGAGAAACTAGACATCACCCGCCTGCTGGAGAAGGGCGGCCGCTGGCGGAGAAGAAGAACAATGGGGTGTGGGGGAAGAAAGGGGAAGCAATGGCATGGGCACGGGCGCGGGGCTGGCTTGGGCTCCCATTTTGCAATGGTCACCTGGGTAAGTTGTGGGTCCAGCGCGCTAACATGGACAAGTTGTGGGTCCCACGATGATCTGGATAAGTGGAGACGTGTCCACTGCGGGGCACCAACAACGGCCCCACTAACGGTTAACTTAACGGGATTCCTCCCGTCCAAGCTCCGTGTGCGGGTTTCAGACAAGGGCTTGGGGAAAACTGAGGAAAAACTAAGCGGCTGGGGAAAACTGAGCACAACTAAGGTTCCGAGGGCACAAAAATAGAAAGCCCTAAATTATATACCTTGAGTATTGGCATCAAGATCATCGATTTGAAGACATATGTGTGATATGATCAAGAAGAAGAAATGAAGATGGAGTTCTTATGTGGAACTCAATATTAGCCATGCTCTAGATTATGTGTTAAGCAATGAATGATCAAGATCTTGAGTGCTTGATTCCGAGTGAAAAATTCAAGATATGGCTCTAAGTTGGTGTCATGATAGTCTCATAAGTTGAGCTATGGTTGGCCAATATTTAGAGCATGCAAACAAATGAAGAATTATTTATACACCTCAAGATAGTATGATAGAGCATGAGAAGATACAAGGTTGACCAATACAAAGAGTGAAGAATAGATTCAAGTTTGGTCAACACATGAAGCATGAAGAGCGTGCCACGTGAAGTCATGTGGTATGGTAAGCCTTGTCAATTATGCTTTATAAACTAACCCATCATATATGTGCCCTTGTGTTTTCTATGAGGGTTAGGCATCTTTCCATGGGCATGCATCAAAAGTGAGATCTCATATAGCCCATGAGAGGATGACGTCAAGTGTGATCGTCATCAAGGTTGAGTTGGAAAGTTCAAGTTGAGCATCTCAAGAGGATCATATGCTTGAAGCTTGCCGTCCATTTGGTGATAATGGACATGTGAAGATGTGCATCAATGGAGCTTTCCCATCATGGTGTATGGGTGAGCATTTGTAAGTCTTCATGAAGCAACAATGATCAAGTGAGGCATTTCGGCTTGAGTAGAGCTTGAAGAGTTATCATCAAGATCAAGCGGGATGCGTAAGGCAAATGTATGGCCTTGCTAGGTTTTCCTTTTACCGGTCTCAAGGTAGTTGTTGGGAGACATGATTATAGGATAGATAGCTGCACTATCAAGAGGGGATTTCGGTTGAGTAACTTGATCACATCGTCTTAGGGAGATCAATTCTTTTCATACTTTGCATATTCCTATTGCTTCTTTTTGTTTCTCTGTGTGAGGTTCTTGAGCTTGTTGCTAGCTTTACAACAAGCCCAAGTTCATCGAAAACGGAATCCATATGCATCTTCTATTACATTTCCAAGTTTGGAGGTTTTACCGGTGTATCTTTTATAGATAGGTCAAAATATTCATCTTGTGTGTTTTCTCCGTGGGTGGACAATGATGTTTCTATACATAAAGTTTTAGGGCTTGTTGTTCTGATTCCAACAAGCCCAAGATCATCAAAATCGGAGTTCGGACGCAAAAGTTATCACGATTTTTGTAAACCATGTTTTCATGTTGGCCCAGTGCCTCGCCCGGCGTGACCGGCCGCCCCACCGGCCACCCCAGCACCATGCCCGGCGGCGCCGTCTGTCTCACCGGCTCGCCCGGCATAGACCGGCTCCCACACCAGTGCGCACCGGATGCAGTCCAGGGGGGCACTCCGTCCTCACCCGGTTTCCGCCGAGCTGGCCCGGTGCCACGCCCGTCGTGACCAGCCCTCCCACCAGGCGGCTCGGTGCCATGCCTGGCGTGCCGGCCCTCCCACCAGGCTGCCTGAAAACTCTCAGATTTCCCCCAAACGGTCATATTAGGGGCTTCTTCCCCAACAGTTTCCTAGGGTTCTTGAGCACGTTTTTGACCACCATTGAACCTCTTGAGCTTGCTTCCTCTGCCTTCCCTCCTATGATTCTTGCATATTCTTGGCGGATTTGAAAGAGGAGATCTAGATCTACAACCTCCTCCAATCCATTCCTCCTCTAAGTGAGGGGAACTCTTGGGATCTAGAAATTGGAGTCATTTGTTGATTTCCTCCATTGTGCTTTCTCTCTAATATCATCCTAACATTTGTTTCTTTGGTGGGATTTGAGTGGGAAGGATTTTATCACTTTTGGTGTTCTTACTTTGCATCATTGCATAGTGTTGAGCTCTCCACCACGATTAGTTCGAGTGAGAGACCGTGAGCTTGTTACTCTTGGAGGGTGACCTCCTACTTGGCTTGGTTGGTGTCCTGGTGACCTCCTTCGTGGAAGGTTGTGAAGGGGCTCGAGATTCTCCTTCGTGGAGCTTGTGAAGTGGTTGTGGAGCTTGCCATCTCCGGAGTGGACGAAAAGCTAACCATAAGAAAAGGGGTTATTCCTTCGTGGGATAGGTTCGGAGAAGAAGGTGAACCTTCGTGCCATTGGGAAATCCTCTGTGGGATCCCCACCTCTCCAAACGTGACGTACCTCTTGCAAAGGAAGGGAACACGGGAATACATCTTCGTCTCCGCGTGTCTCGGTCATTTCTATACATGAGTTTACTTTCCCTTGTGATAGCCATCGAGCTTGAAGTATTTATTATATCTTGCTATCACTTGTTGCTCATATATATTGTGCATATCTTGCTTAGCTCTAGTTGTTATTGTTGCACTTAGTTGAGCCTAGCATATTTAGGGTTTGTGCTTGTAAAATAAACATTAGTTTAATTCCGCATTCTTAGAAGCCAAATTCGTAAGAGTTTTTAAAACGCCTATGCACCCCCCTCTAGGCGATATCTCGTCCTTTCACGCTCGATGTCGTGACCGACACTGATCAAACCAGGAAGCAGTATTGGCAAAGGATTGAAGACAAGTTTTTGCAATTCATCCCACGTCTCATCTCCACACCTACACACATGTACCGCTCGCTCCAAGGTTGTTGGGACGTTATCAAGAATGCTTGTAGCTGATGGACCGGTTGCATTGAGCAAGTGAGGAATGCCCCCTATTGGTACCAATGTTGATGATTGGGCGAGTTCCATTATATGCATTGTGTGTTTTTGCTTGTGCATTGTTCCATCTTCATGCGATGCATTGTTTTTCTTTTGCTTCATCATTGCTTCAAGCTACTTGAGCATAGTGAAAAATGGAAGTTGAGAGAACAAGAAGCACCACCGGCTAGGGGGTCATTTGTCCAATTGGACGATGATGAGGATGATGAGATCACGACCAAGAAGAACAAGGAAAGGCCAGATGGCAACAAGAGTGCAAAAGACAAAATAGAAAGCAGGCCGAGGCATATTCTTTGAGGAACAAGATTGATGAGATGGTGAAGTCCAAGGAATTTTAGTTCAACAAGACCTTGGAGGCAAAAATGGCTGTGATGCAGACGAAAATCCAAGAGAAACAAGTCAAGTGGGAAATGCTCCGAGAATATGAGAAGCGCAAGGCCGTCGCGGAAGAGAGAAGAGAAGTGCAGACGATAAGTGCACCATGACCGAGCTCATTACGGAGGAGAACAAGACCATGACGATGGATCCATCTACCATGGATGCCTTCACAAGAGAATTGTGGGAGATCACGAGGATGGAGCTCTTGTATAGGAGGAGGGAAGTGGCAATGCCGAGGCTATGGCTCATGCAGCGGCAAGTGGCGGTTATGCTTTGGCGAGCGGTGGTGGTGGCGGTGGCGGCGCTGACTACACGCCTAGATTCTTCATCAATCAGACTCGCGACTTCTCTTTTGGTTTCCCGAATATGAATGTGGCGTGTTTAGCGGCTAAACACGTAGATGAACGATAAATTTGGCAATTTTAAAACATTGCATAATGTTGCATATTGTCGGATGTTTTCCAAGGATTTTGCAAAGCCCTGATGTGCAGTTCAGTTTCAGATTTGGTGTGTTTCCGCCGATCAGACCCTACATAGGCAACCTGCATAACTGCATATCCAGAATATGCGGTTATGCCGCTTTCCTATTCGGGTTGGTCGGCGGACCATTTTTTTTCACCCGCAATTCGTGATTTCCGCAGTCCCGATTTTCCAACCGGGACTACGGAATCGGGACTAAAGCCCCCCCCCCCCCCCTCTTTTTTTTCTTTCAAATTTTTTTCTAATTTTTTCCTACACTTCTCTCTTTTTCATTCAAATTTTTTTCTAATTTTTTTCCTATTTTTTCCTAATTTCTAGTATTTGAGTTATTTGACCAGTTTAGTTTTAACTACACTTTAAGTCTAGTCCGTGTTCAAACTTCCTGATCGATCACATATCCTAAAACTACTCCCGCACTAGTCTTTACTGTTATATTGGAGTTGAGGATGGTGTGCACTTTGACATCAAACATTGGGAAGATCTCAGCCACTCATCACCATAAAAACGCCCATCAAATCACATCCGCATCAATCAATTTTGAGTGCCCGTCCAGGGTCAATCAAGATTGGTTTGATTGGTTTCAGGTAAGGAAAAAAATCACGTTAATTAGTGTCGCGTAAGGAAATAATCGCGTCGATTGGGATCACAACGAAACACATCCAGCATCAATTGAGAAATACATCTAAGAGCCAATCACGTCCGCAAAGAAATAGACCCGTCTAGCATCAATCAAGGAAAAAATTCTACTATCCTATTTCATTAGCACACTATTAAATAATTAGTTATTTGCCAAAATCAAACTAACGCATATGGACCCGATCTCCCACGTCTTCGTACGTCGCCAGCCTCCTTAACCAGATTAATTATCCCGAGCAGGTGCATACCTTGCGGGAGTGATCCTCCGCATAATATCCTCCCCCCTATTCTGGCAGGTTTTGAGTACATCGCTAGCGAATTCCATTGTCGCCCTAATGCATCCGCCTCCCAAGGCCACGGTGCATGCCTCTCGCTCGCGCTGCGACGACCATAACACCGTCATGTCACCGTTTTAGTCGACCTCTGGCCGTGTACGATTCAGGCTTCAATGCTTCATGGTCCCTATGAATGCATGCACACGTCGTCGTCTCCATCTGTCTCCATCTTATTTCTATCTGGTGAGGCTCTTTCATTTTTTTCTGGCGAAACAACTGATAATCCATCGTTTCAGTCGTTCACGGATGCGGAAGCCGGGAGGAGACCCCTTCTGACCTAATGTCCACTCATCTGCGTAAAGATGCTGCCAGACACAGACCCAAAACCAGTGACCGGCAAACGAGATATTGTTGGGCGGTTCCTACAGCCTGCCCGCCGCTGGTCAAAGCAAGGCTCTCCACCCCACAAAATCATATCTCATGGGCTTCCAACATCCTCCTAGGCTCGGCATCAATCTGACATCAGGGGATACCCCTTGCTCCTTAGATTAAATTCTCTACCTTGGGGTTTTTCCACCGTGATTGAGACTTTTTTTTTTGATTTATGTCCTTCTGGTTGGCATATTTCGACCATAAACCATACCTTTTTTGTTGACCTATTTTTCACCGTATAGGATAAATCTGCAATGTTGTGCCTAATCTGTAGGTGAAAGCAGTATCAAGGTATAACTGCTTTTGTTGCTCTACTGCAGTTTTTGAAGTCACTTATGTTGCAGTCACGATGTATTAGAAGATTTCATTTCATTTACTTAGGCTGATCGGTTTTATTGTTTGTCTTGCAGGATTATCTGGTGCTCTTCTTTAATGATTCAGCAGTACTTTCCGTTCGCTCCATTTTCAGAAAGGTAAGAAACCATTTTATTTCCAACGGATTTAGCAGGAGTACTAATAGTTTCGAAGAGGAGACGGGAGAAGCAAACTGCATGGTTGCCTGATGTCAGACTGTTGTTACACTAGTGATAGGAGACGTGGATATGTCCCTGTTACTTTACTTGGCTGACTAACTTTGTTGCCTTGAATTTATTTCTTCTCTGAATGGTTTGTTTTAAAATTCGTTTTTTGACTTACAAGATATAAAAAATACCATAGATATGTCAAATTCAATACCACTGCTCCAATGGTATATGTGGTGGAATCTTTACTATTATATTGGAGTTGGGGATGGTGTGCACTTTGACATCAAACATTGGAAAGATCTCACCCACTCATCACCTTAAAAAATTCCCATCAAATCACATCCGCATCAATCAATTTTGAGTGCCCGTCCAGGTTCAATCACGATTGGTTTGATTGGTTTCAGATAAGGAAAAAAATCACGTTAATTAGTGTCACGTAAGGAAAGAATCGCGTCGATTGGGATCACAAGGAAACACATCCAGCATCAATTGAGAAATACATCCAAGAGCCAATCACGTCCACAAAGAAATAAACCCATCTAGCATCAATCAAGGAAAAAATTCTACTATCCTATTTCGTTAGCACACTATTAAATAATTAGTTATTTACCAAAATCAAACTAACGCATATGGATCCGATCTCCCACATCTTCGTACGTCGCCAGCCTCTTTAACCAGATTAATTATCCCGAGCAGGTGCACACCGTGCGGGAGTGATCCTCCGCATAATATCCTCCCCCTATTCTGGCAGGTTTTGAGTACATCGCTAGCGAATGACATTGTCGTCTTAATGCATCCGCCACCCAAGGCCACGGTGCATGCCTCTCGTTCGCGTTGCGAAGGCCATGCCACCGTCATGCCACCATTTTCATCGACCTCCGGCCGTGTACGATTCAGACTTCAATGCTTCATGGTCCCTATGAATGCATGCACACCTTGTCGTCTCCCTCAGTCTCCATCTTATTTTTATCTGGTGAGGCTCTTTCATTTTTTTCCGACGAAACAACTGATAATCATCGTTTCAGTCGTTCACGGATGCGGAAGCCGGGAGGTGACCCCTTCTGACCTAACGTCCACTCATCTGCGTAAAGACGCTGCCAGACGCAGACCCAAATCCAGTGACCAGCAAACGAGATATTGTTGGGCGGTTCCTACAGCCTGCCCGCCGTTGGTTAAAGCAAGGCTCTCCACCCCACAAAATCATACTGCATGGGCTTCCAACATCCTCCTAGTCTCGTCATCAATCTGACATCAGGGGAGCCCCCTTGCTGCTTAGATTACATTCTCTACCTTGGGGGACTTTCTTTTTGTTGATTTATGTCCTTCTTCTTTACTATTATATTGGAGTTGGGGATGGTGTGCACTTTGACATCAAACGTTGGGAAGATCTCAGCCACTAATCACCTTAAAAATGCCCATCAAATCACATCCGCATCAATCAATTTTGAGTGACCGTCCAGGGTCAATCACGATTGGTTTGATTGGTTTCAGGCAAGGAAAAAATCACGTTAATTAGTGTCACGTAAGGAAAGAATCGCGTCGATTGGGATCACAAGGAAACACATCCAGCATCAATTGAGAAATACATCCAAGAGTCAATCCGTCCGCAAAGAAATAGACCCGTCTAGCATCAATCAAGGAAAAATTTCTACTATCCTATTTCGTTAGCACACTATTAAATAATTAGTTATTTGCCAAAATCAAACTAACACATATGGACCCGATCTCCCACGTCTTCGTACGTCGCCAGCCTCCGTAACCAGATTAATTATCCCGAGCAGGTGCATACCTTGCGGGAGTGATCCTCCTCATAATATCATTGATACGTCTCAAACGTATCTATAATTTCTTATGTTCCATGCTACTTTTATGTTGATACTCACATGTTTTATACACACTTTACGTCATTATTATGCATTTTCCGGCACTAACCTATTGACGAGATGCCGAAGAGCCGCTTGTCTGTTTTCTGCTGTTTTTGGTTTCAGAAATCCTACAAAGGAAATATTCTCGGAATTGGACGAAATCAACGCCCAGGGTCTTATTTTTCCACGAAGCTTCCAGAAGACCGAAAGGATTACGAAGTAGGGCGACGAGGCGCCGACACCACAGGGCCGCGCGGCCAGGGTGGGGCCCGCGCCGCCCTATGGTGTGGGCCCCTCGCGCCGCCTCCAACCCTACCCTTTCGCCTACTTAAAGCCTTCGTCGCGAAAACCCCAGTACCGAGAGCCACGATACGGAACACCTTCCAGAGACGCCGCCGCCGCCAATCCCATCTCGGGGGATTCAGGAGATCGCCTCCGGCACCCTGCCGGAGAGGGGAATCATCTCCCGGAGGACTCATCATCACCATGATCGCCTCCGGATTGATGTGTGAGTAGTTCACCCCTGGACTATGGGTCCATAGCAGTAGCTAGATGGTTGTCTTCTCCTCTTGTGCTATCATGTTAGATCTTGTGAGCTGCCTATCATGATCAAGATCATCTATTTGTAATGCTACATGTTGTGTTTGTTGGGATCCGATGAATATGGAATACTATGTCAAGTTGATTATCAATCTATCATATATGTGTTGTTTATGTTCTTGCATGCTCTCCGTTGCTAGTAGAGGCTCTGGCCAAGTTGATACTTGTAACTCCAAGAGGGGGTATTTATGCTCGATAGTGGGCTCATGCCTCCATTGAATTTGGGACAGTGACATAAAGTTCTATGGTTGTGGATGTGTTGTTGCCACTAGGGATAAAACATCAATGCTTTGTCTAAGGATATTTGTGTTGATTACATTACACACCATACTTAATGCAATTGTCTGTTGTTTGCAACTTAATACTGGAAGGGGTTCGGATGATAACCTGAAGGTGGACATTTTAGGCATAGATGCATGCTGGATAGCGGTCTATGTACTTTGTCGTAATGCCCTGATTAAAACTCATAGTAGTCATCATGATATATGTATGTGCATTGTTATGCCTTCTCTATTTGTCAATTGCCTAACTGTAATTTGTTCACCCAACATGCTATTTATCTTATGGGAGAGACACCACTAGTGAACTGTGGACCCCGGTCCATTCTTTACATCTAAAATACAATCTACTGCATACTCTGTTCTTTATTGTTCTTCGCAAACAAACATCATCTTCCACACTATACATTTAATCCTTTGTTTACAGCAAGCCGGTGAGATTGACAACCTCACTTTTAAGTTGGGGCAAAGTATTGTGATTGTGTTGTGCAGGTTCCACGTTGGCGCCGGAATCCCTGGTGTTGCGCCGCACTACACTCCATCACCAACGACCTTCACGTGTTCCTTGACTCCTACTGGTTCGATAACCTTGGTTTCTTACTGAGGGAAAACTTGCTGCTGTACGCATCACACCTTCCTCTTGGGGTTCCCAACAGACGTATGTCAACTACACGCCAGCAAGACTTTTTCTGGCGCCGTTGCCGGGGAGATCAAGACACACTGCAAGGGGAGTCTCCCACATCCAATCTCTTTACTTTGTTTTTGTCTTGCTTTACTTTACTTTATTTACTGCTTTGTTTGTTCTCTATATCAAAAATACAAAAAAATTAGTTGCTCGCTTTACTTTATTTACTGTCTTGTTTGCGTTCTCTATATTAAAAACACAAAAAAAATAGTTACTTGCATTTATTTTATTTAGCTTGCTTTATTTACTACTGCTAAAATGGGTACTCCTGAGAATACTAAGTTGTGTGACTTCACTAGCACAAATAATAATGATTTCCTATAAACACCTATTGCTCCACCTGCTACTACAGCAGAATTTTTTGAAATTAAAACTGCTTTACTAAATCTTGTTATGAGAGAGCAATTTTCTGGTGTTAGTTCTGATGATGCTGCTGCCCATCTTAATAATTTTGTTGAACTTTGTGAAATGCAAAAGTATAAGGATGTAGATGGTGCCATTATAAAATTAAAATTGTTTCCTTTCTCCTTAAGAGGAAGAGCTAAAGATTGGTTGATATCTTTGCCTAAGAATAGTATTGATTCATGGACTAAATGTAAAGATGCTTTCATTGGTAGATATTATCCTCCCGCTAAAATTATATCTTTGAGAAGTAGCATAATGAATTTTAAGCAATTGGATAATGAACCTGTTGCTCAAGCATGGGAGAGAATGAAATCTTTGGTGAAGAATTGCCCTACTCATGGACTGACTACTTGGATGATCATCCAAACCTTCTATGCAGGACTGAATTTTTCTTCGCGGAACCTATTGGATTCAGCAGCTGGAGGTACTTTTATGTCCATCACTTTGGGGGCGGCAACAAAACTTCTTGATAATATGATGATCAACTACTCTGAATGGCACACTGAAAGGGCTCCACAAGGTAAGAAGGTAAATTCTGTTGAAGAAACCTCTTCCTTGAGTGATAAGATTGATGTGATTATGTCTATGCTTGTGAATGGTAGATCTAATGTTGATCCTAATAATGTTCCTTTAGCTTCATTGGTTGCCCAAGAAGAACATGTTGATGTGAACTTCATTAAAAATAATAATTTCAACAACAATGCTTATAGGAATAATTCTGGTAACAACTATAGGCCATATCCTTCTAATAATGGTAATGGTTATGGTAATTCTTACAACAATAATAGGAGTGTACCCCCTGGTCTTGAAGCCATGCTTAAAGAATTCATTAGTACACAAACTGCTTTTAACAAATCTGTTGAAGAAAAGCTTGGTAAAATTGATATTCTTGCTTCTAAGGTTGATAGTCTTGCCTTTGATGTTGATCTTTTAAAATTGAAAGTTATGCCTAATGAGGATAATGATAATAAAATTGTTACTACAGAAAATGCCATCCAAGTTCGAATTAATGAAAATATTAGATTAATGGCTGAACTGCATGCTAGGTGGGAAAGAGAAGAAAACGAAAAACTTGCTAAAGAGAATAATGTAGCTAAAGTTTGGACTATTACCACCACTAGAAAGGTTAATGCTTCACATGTTGCTAAACCTCCTACTATCAATGATAAAATAATTAGTGTTGGCAATGTTTCTACTCCTAGTGCAAAGCGTGGAAAATTGCCTGAAACTGCTGAAATTGCTAAAACTGCTGAAACTGTTTGTGATAAAACTGCTGAAATTTTTCAAAATATTGGGGACAATGATCCCATTGTTTTAGATCATAATGGTTTAGATTTTGATGATTGTCACATCTCTGAAGTTATAAAGTTCTTACAAAAACTTGCTAAAAGTCCCAATGCTAGTGCTATAAATTTGGCCTTTACAAAACATATTACAAATGCTCTCATAAAAGCTAGAGAGGAGAAACTAAAACTTGAAACTTCTATTCCTAGGAAGTTAGAAGATGGTTGGGAGCCCATCATTAAGATGAGGGTCAATGATTTTGATTGTAATGCTTTATGTGATCTTGGTGCAAGTATTTCTGTTATGCCTAAGAAAATCAATGATATGCTTGACTTGCCTCCATTGAAAAACTGTTATTTGGATGTTAATCTTGCTGATAATGCTATAAAGAAACCTTTGGGGAGGATTGATAATGTTCGCATTATGGTTAACAATAACCTTGTTCCCGTTGATTTTGTTGTCTTTGATATTGAATGCAATGCATCTTGTCCCATTATATTGGGAAGACCTTTTCTTCGAACTCGTTGGTGCTACTATTGATATGAAGGAAGGTAATATTAAGTATCAATTTCCTCTCAAGAAAGGTATGGAACAATTCCCTAGAAAGAGAATGAAGTTACCTTATGATTCTATTATTAGAACAAATTATGATGTTGATGCTTCATCTCTTGATAATACTTGATCCACACTTTCTGCGCCTAGCTGAAAGGCGTTAAAGAAAAGCGCTTATGGGAGACAACCCATTATTTTACTTCTGCAATTTTGTTTTATATTTGAGTCTTGGAAGTTGTTACTACTGTAGAAACCTCTCCTTATCTTTATTTTATTGCATTGTTGTGCCAAGTAAAGTCTTTGATAGTAAAGTCAATACTAGATTTGGATTACTGCGCAGAAACAGATTTCTTGCTGTCACGAAATTTACCAGCCCCTTCTGTACGAAATTTAGAAAAATCTGCCAATTTACGTGCGTGATCCTCAGATATGTACGCAACTTTCATTCAATTTGAGAATTTTCATCTGAGCAAGTTAAATGCCCCATAAAAATTCGTCTTTACGGACTGTTCTGTTTTGACAGATTCTGCCTTTTATTTCGCATTGCCTGTTTTGCTATGTTTGATGGATTTCTTTGTTCCATTAACTTTCAGTAGCTTTGTGCAATGTCAAGAAGTTTTAAGAATGATTATGTCACCTCTGAATATGTGAATTTTCGATTATCCACTAACCCTCTAATGAGTTTGTTTTGAGTTTAGTGTGGAGGAAGTTTTCAAGGGTCAAGAGAGGAGGATGATATAATATGATCAAGAAGAGTGAAAAGTCTAAGCTTGGGGATGCCCCCGTGATTCATCCCTGCATATTTTAAGAAGACTCAAGCATCTAAGCTTGGGGATGCCCAAGGCATCCCTTCTTCATCGACAACTTATCAGGTCACCTCTAGTGAAACTATATTTTTATTCTGTCACATCTTATGTGCTTTACTTGGAGCGTCTGTTTGTTTTTGTTTTTGTTTTTGTTTGAATAAAATCGGATCCTAGCATTCCTTGTGTGGGAGAGAGAGACACGCTCCGCTGTTGCTTATGAACACATGTGTTCTTAGCTTTACTTTTAATGTTCATGGTGAAGGTTGAAACTGCTTCGTTCATTGTTATATGGTTGGAAACAGAAAATGCTTCATGTGGTAATTGGTATAATGTCTTGAATAATTTGATACTTGGCAATTGTTGTGCTCATATAGATCATGTTTAAGCTCTTGCATTATGTACTTTGTACCCATTAATGAAGAACTACATAGAGCTTGTTAAAATTTGGTTTGCATGATTGGTCTCTCTAGAGTCTAGATATTTTCTGGTTAAGGTGTTTGAACAACAAGGAGACAATGTAGAGTCTTATAATGCTTGCAATACGTTCTTATGTAAGTTTTGATGTACCGTTTATACTTGAGTTTGCTTCAAACAACCTTGCTAACCTAAGCCTTGTATTGAGAGGGATTACTTCTCGTGCATACAAATCCTTGAGCCAAAAACTATGCCATTTGTGTCCACCATACCTACCTACTACATGGTATTTCTCTGCCATTCCAAAGTAAATTACTTGAGTGCTACCTTTAAAATTCTATTCTTTGCCTTTACAATATATAGCTCAGGGGAAAATAGCCTTAAAAACTATTGTGATGAAGAATATGTAGCTATGTATCTTATTTCTTATAAGTTGCTTGTTGAGCGGTAACCATGTTTCTGGGGACGCCACCAACTATTACACCTTTGTTGAATATCATGTGAGTTGCTATGCATGTTCGTCTTGTCTGAAGTAAGGGTGATTTATCATGATCAAATGGTTTGAGTATGCATATTGTTAGAGAAGAACATTGGGCCGCTAACTAATGCCATGAATCATGGTGGAAGTTTCAGTTTGGACATCAATCCTCAATCTCTTATGAGAATATTATCTGTTGTTGAATGCTTATGCATTAAAGAGGAGTCCATTATCTATTGTCTATGTTGTCCCGGTATGGATGTCTAAGTTGAGAATAATCAAAAACGAGAAATCAAATGCGATCTTTCTCCTTAGACCTTTGTACAAAGCGGCATAGAGGTACCCCTTTGTGACACTTGGTTGAAACATATGTTATGCAATGATAATCCATGTAAATCCAAGCTAATTAGGACACGGTGCGAGCACTATTGGTAATCTATGCATGAGGCTTGCAACTTATAGGATGTCTTATACATAACACATATGATTTATTACTACCGTTGACAAAATTGTTTCTATGTTTTCAAAATGAAAAGCTCTAGCACAAAAATAGTAATCCATGCTTCCTCTGCGAAGGGCCTATCTTCTACTTTATTGTTGAGTCAGCTTTACCTACTTCTTTCTATCTTAGAAGCAAACACTTGTATGAACCGTGTGCATTGATTCTTACATGTTCACCTATTGCACTTGTTATATTACTTTGTGTTGACAATTATCCATGAGATAAACATGTTGAAGTTGAAAGCAACTGCTGAAACTTATATCTTCCTTTGTGTTGCTTCAAAGCCTTCTACTAAGAATTGATTGCTTTATGAGTTGACTCTTATGCAAGTCTTATTGATGCTTGTCTTGAAAGTACTATTCATGAAAAGTCTTTGCTATATGATTCAGTTGTTTACTCATTGTCTTTACCATTGCTTCGAATCGCTGCATTCATCTCATATGCTTTACAATAGTATTGATCAAGATTATGATAGCATGTCACTTTAGAAATTATCCTTGTAATCGTTTACCTACTCGAGGGCGAGTAGGAACTAAGCTCGGGGATGCTTGATACGTCTCAAACGTATCTATAATTTCTTATGTTCCATGCTACTTTTATGTCGATACTCACATGTTTTATACACACTTTATGTCATTATTATGCATTTTCCGGCACTAACCTATTGACGAGATGCCGAAGAGCCAGTTGATGTTTTCTGCTGTTTTTGGTTTCAGAAATCCTACAAAGGAAATATTCTCGGAATTGGACGAAATCAACGCCCGTGGTCTTATTTTTCCACGAAGCTTCCAGAAGACCGAAAGGATTACGAAGTGGGGCGACGAGGCGCCGACACCACAGGGCCGCGCGGCCAGGGTGGGGTCCGCGCCGCCCTATGGTGTGGGCCCCTCGCGCCGCCTCCAACCCTACCCTTCCGCCTACTTAAAGCCTTCGTCGCGAAAACCCCAGTACCGAGAGCCACGATACGGAAAACCTTCCAGAGACGCCGCCGCCAATCCCATCTCGGGGGATTCAGGAGATCGCCTCCGGCACCCTGCCGGAGAGGGGAATCATCTCCCGGAGGACTCGTCATCACCATGATCGCCTCCGGATTGATGTGTGAGTAGTTCACCCCTGGACTATGGGTCCATAGAAGTAGCTAGATGGTTGTCTTCTCCTCTTGTGCTGTCATGTTAGATCTTGTGAGCTGCCTATCATGATCAAGATCATCTATTTGTAATGTGATACGTCCAATTTGCATCACTATTTTATATCATAATTTGCTGTTATTCATTGATATATTTCATATTTGGAGATAATACTTATGTTATTTCATCTATTTTGCATGTTTCATGATTATTGGAGGAT
>NC_061510.1:144398573-144414488 GCF_022539505.1 Lolium rigidum
GACGCATTGTGATCGGACCGTCCGCAGCGACGGAAATCCAGCGTATATTTGCGTCTAGAATGCGTCGAGGTGGACGCTGCGTGGACGCACCAAGTGACCGCTCGCTTCTCCACCGGGCTCGCCTGGCAGCGAGCCTGTATCGAGGGCACCGCTTTCGCGGCCATCGCTTCCGCGGACAACGCTTCCGCGTCTGCATCGCAGCCTTCGCCATCAATGTCGCGGCTGTCTCTTCTGCGTGCGCACTGGCGGGCGGCGGCTGGGCCTTCTGCGCCGCCTTCAATGGCATCGTTTCCCGCGCGCGGCCTGCCTTAAAAGTCCACAGGCATCGTTCCTCCATCGCCCACACCTCCACTCCCACCACCACCGCCGCAGCACCATGGGGAAGAAGAAGAACGACTTCGAGGCGTCCGCAGCGGCACCAAGAAAGGGGAGCGGCCGCACAGGGTGCCGCTGCCCGTCAGCGTGGGGAGGCTGATGCACGGGAACTGGACGCCATTCGACGCCTGGGGGGACGTGCACATGCCTGGCGGCTGGCGGCTCAGCTACCGCCAGGTGCCCGTCCCTCCTGTGCCTGCGTGCGAGCCAGATAGGAGCGCCGAAATCCGACGAATGAGGCGGTACCTGCCGCCGGACCTCCGCGCCGATCCCGCCTACGGCATCGACTCTAACAGCTGGCGCAGCTATCTCGAGTCTGAGAGGGATCTGAGGAGGAGGGCGGGCTTCATGGGAGACAACGACTTCCCTTCGACCGTCCATCGGCGCCTCGTCGTCGAAGACGGTAGGCACCGACGCCTGCACAGGACAACCACGATGACAACAACTACAACGACGTGCTGGCGTACCACAACAAGGAGGACAAGGACGACAGCGACGACTACGTCACGTGCATTTTCCAGGAATGGCAGTTGACCATGGCGGAGGGCCGGAAGTTTGAGTACCCGGACAACATGACGAATGACGAGATCGCGAGGCTCGGCGTCCTCGTCTCAGAGGTGGACCGACCTGTGCAGCCGCCGCTGCCCCGGTACGCCACCGGCATCATGTTTCCGGCCTCTCGGAGGAAGAATCCCTACGACTGGCGCTACATGACTCGGCCACGCCACCGGTTCAACCGCCGCCTCCACCTCCACCGTACAATCCGTGGCGGCCCACACCTCTGGCCTGCGCTCCTCCACCTCCGCCATAGGCCTGGGCTCCTCCACCTCCAGCACCGCTGGTTCCCAACTGGCCATGGATGGTACCGGAGCTCGTCGTGATCGACATCGACGAGGAGAACCAGTAGGCGCATGCGTTTAGGGTTTTTTCCGTGTCTCTTTGATACAGCGTCTCAAATCTGTTGTTATGGACCGGTCAAATGCTGGCATTCTGGTTAGTGGCATCAAGGAGATGACTACCTCATTCACATCAGTCTCTTTCTCTCATGTGAATCGTATTCTCAATGTAGCAGCGCACACTTTAGCTAAGTCTTGTGTTAGTTTTGCCTCGTCTGAAGATTTCTATTATGTTCCGGATTGTATCCGGGGAACTATTTGTAATGATATAATTTGATCAATAAAGCGCTGTTTACCGTCAATTTTTTTTACTGTGGCAGATTTGGAGATCGCCAAAGAAGGGATTGGGGAACAAGATGGGGCGCCGTCGTGCTTTGGAGGAGAATGAGGAGGCGTGAAAGATTATAGAGGGAAGATGTGGAGTCCGAAAAGGGGTTTGGGTTTCGGCTCGGGTGGGGCTGGGACTTTGGGCAAGGGCCACATGAATTAATTGGCGTTGTGCTTTCGCTTTGGAGGAGGTGTCGTATAGAGATCGGATATGATTTGTCGTGTGTGAAGCAATTTTGATCTCGGGCCGTTCAGATAACTATCATATACGCGAACGATGGCGCACATCTCTTCCTTTTCTCCAGCAACAGTAGAGAGAGGCGACCGAGAGGGCGAGCGCGTTTTCTTCCCCGTTTCTCCGGCGCCACCGTGGGTTCCCCTCTCCTTCTCCGTCTGCTGCGGCGGCGGAAGGGTGGGGGAACCCCGGATCTGTGCGTTCGGCTGTAAATAGGGTAGGGCTCGGTGCCGGCGGCGGCGTTTGCGAGGGGCGGCGTCGGCGGGTCCGGCTTTTTGGTCTTCCTGGATTCGGCCCTCTCCCGTCTCCGTTCTTCGCGGTTGCGGCGGATCTATGGGAGTTCTCATGCGCGACCGGCATGGCGACGATGCGGGGCGCGCGTGGTGGAGATGCCGTCCTCGAGCTCTTCTGTCGACGCGGCGTCGTCCCCTCCAACGATGACGCGGAGCTGCTGAGGTATGTGTGCGGAGGATGGAGGGGTCTGGAGGCTGGGTTGGTGACAGATCGAGATGTCGCCTAGAGGGGGGTGAATAGGCAATTATAAACTCTTTCGGATTTGTCTTATAAGAATGCGGAATTAAACTATCGTTTAGTTTACAAGCACAAACCCTAGATATGCTAAGCTCAACTAAGTGTAACAATAACAACTAGAGCTAAGCAAGATAGGCACAAGATATATGTAGCACAAGTGATAGCAAGATATATGAACTTCAAGCACGATGGCTATCACAAGGAAAGAGAGCTCGGGTATAGAAATAACCGAGGCACGCGGAGACGAGGATGTATTCCCATGTTCCCTTCCTTTGCAAGAAGGTACGTCACGTTTGGAGGAGTGGAGGTCCACAAAGGATTCCCCGCGCCACGAAAGCTCACCCTATTCTCCGAACCACACCCACGAAGGATAATGGCCCTTTCTTATGGTTAGCTTTTCCTCCGCTCCGGAGATGGCAAGCTCCACAACCACTTCACAAGCTCCACGAAGGAGAAGCCCAGGCCTCTTCACAATCTTCTTGAAGAGATCACCGGAACACCAACCGCCAAGCCAACCTAGGAGGTCTCCCTCCAAGAGTAACAAGCTCACGGTCTCTCACTCGAACTAATCGTGGTGGAGAGCTCAACACTATGCAATGATGCAAAGCAAGAACACTAGAGGTGTTCAAATCCTTCACTCTCAAATCCCACCCAAACAACAAATGCTAGGATGAGATTGGAGAGGAAGAATGTCGAGGGTGCTCCTCGGCAATGCCCTCCGATAGGGGCTTAGGGTTGATGGAATCCTTCAAGCTGACACGAGACATCGGTACACAGACAAGCGGGGAGAGCGATTTACCCAGGTTCGGGGCCCTCGATGAGGTAAAACCCTTACGTCCCGCTCGTCTGTTCTTGATTATGATGAAAACAGGTTACAATGGGGTGCCGAATAGTTCGGCTGTGATCTCGTCGAGATGCTAGTTGCTAGGTAACCTAGTTCTAAGCTTCTGCTGGCTAGTATTGCTAAGATTGATTGTGTCCCTCGATAGCCCCTTGATGGCGTGTATTTCACACGTTCGTTGGGAACCCCAAGAGGAAGGTATGATGCGCACAGCAGCAAGTTTTCCCTCAGAAAGAAACCAAGGTTTATCGAACCAGGAGGAGCCAAGAAGCACGTTGAAGTTGATGGCGGCGGGATGTAGTGCGGCGCAACACCAGGGATTCCGGAGCCAACGTGGAACCTGCACAACACAATCCAAAGTACTTTGCCCCAACGAAACAGTGAGGTTGTCAATCTCACCGGCTTGCTGTAACAAAGGATTAACCGTATTGTGTGGAAGATGATTGTTTGCAGAGAAAACAGTAAAACAAGTATTGCAGACAGATTTGTATTTCAGTATTAAAGAATGGACCGTGGTCCACGGTTCACTAGAGGTGTCTCTCCCATAAGATAAAAGCATGTTGGGTGAACAAATTACAGTCGGGCAATTGACAAATAGAGAGGGCATAACAATGCACATACATGTCATGATAAGTATAGTGAGATTTAATTGGGCATTACGACAAAGTACATAGACCGCCATCCAACTGCATCTATGCCTAAAAAGTCCACCTTCAGACTTATCATCCGAACCCCCTCCAGTATTAAGTTGCAAAGCAACAGACAATTGCATTAAGTATGGTGCGTAATGTAATCAATAACTACATCCTCGGACATAGCATCAATGTTTTATCCCTAGTGGCAACAAGCACAACACAACCTTAGAACTTTACGTCACCGTCCCGGTGTCAATGCGAGCATGAACCCACTATCGAGCATAAATACTCCCTCTTGGAGTTAAGAGCAAAAACTTGGCCAGAGCCTCTACTAATAACGGAGAGCATGCAAGATCATAAACAACACATATGTAATAACTTGATAATTAACATAACATGGTATTCTCTATCCATCGGATCCCGACAAACACAACATATAGCATTACGAGATAGATGATCTTGATCATGTTAGGCAGCTCACAAGATCCAACAATGAAGCACAATGAGGAGAAGACAACCATCTAGCTACTGCTATGGACCCATAGTCCGAGGGTGAACTACTCACTCATCACTCCGGAGGCGACCATGGCGGTGTAGAGTCCTCCGGGAGATGAATCCCCTCTCCGGCAGGGTGCCGGAGGAGATCTCCAGAATCCCCCGAGATGGGATTGGCGGCGGCGGTGTCTCAGTAAGGTTTTCCGTATCGTGGTTTTTCGCATCAGGGGTTTCGCGACGGAGGCTTTAAGTAGGCGGAAGGGCAACGTGGGGGGCCACACGAGGGCCCCACACCACAGGTCGGCGCGGCCAAGGCCCGGGCCGCGCCGCCCTATGGTGGCGGCCCTCGTGGCCCCACTTCGACTCCTCTTCGGTCTTCCGGAAGCTTCGTGGCAAAATAGGACTCGGGTCTTGATTTCGTCCAATTCCGAGAATATTTCGTTACTAGGATTTCTGAAACCAAAAACAGCAGAAAACAAGCAATCGGCTCTTCGGCATCTTGTTAATAGGTTAGTTCCAGAAAATGCACGAATATGACATAAAGTGTGCATAAAACATGTAGGTATTATCAATAATATGGCATGGAACATAAGAAATTATCGATACGTCGGAGACGTATCAGCATCCCCAAGCTTAGTTCTGCTCGTCCCGAGCAGGTAAAACGATAACAAAGATAACCTTCTGAAGTGACATGCCATCATAACCTTGATCATACTATTTGTAAACATATGTAATGAATGCAGCGATCAAAACAATGGTAATGACATGAGTAAACAAGTGAACCATAAAGCAAAGACTTTTCATGAATAGTACTTCAAGACAAGCATCAATAAGTCTTGCATAAGAGTTAACTCATAAAGCAATAAATCAAAGTAAAGGTATTGAAACAACACAAAGGAAGATTAAGTTTCAGTGGTTGCTTTCAACTTATAACATGTATATCTCATGGATAATTGTCAACATAGAGTAATATAACAAGTGCAATATGCAAGTATGTAGGAATCAATGCACAGTTCACACAAGTGTTTGCTTCTTGAGGTGGAGAGAGATAGGTGAACTGACTCAACATAAAAGTAAAAAGAATGGTCCTTCAAAGAGGAAAGCATCGATTGCTATATTTGTGCTAGAGCGTTTATTTTGAAACATGAAACAATTTTGTCAACGGTAGTAATAAAGCATATGAGTTATGAAAATTATATCTTACAAGTTGCAAGCCTCATGCATAGTATACTAATAGTGCCCGCACCTTGTCCTAATTATCTTGGACTACCGGATCTTTGCAATGCACATGTTTTAACCAAGTGTCACAATGGGGTACCTCCATGCCGCTCAGTACAAAGGTCTAAGGAGAAAGCTCACATTTTGGATTTCTCGCTTTTGATTATTCTCAACTTAGACATCCATACCGGGACAACATGGACAACAGATAATGGACTCCTCTTTTATGCATAAGCATGTGGCAACAATTATTATTCTCATATGAGATTGAGGATATATGTCCAAAACTGAAACTTCCACCATGAATCATGGCTTTAGTTAGCGGCCCAATGTTCTTCTCTAACAATATGCATGCTCCAACCATTAAGGTGGTAGATCTCTCTTACTTCGGACAAGACGGACATGCATAGCAACTCACATGATATTCAACAAAGAATAGTTGATGGCGTCCCAGAAACATGGTTATCGCACAACAAGCAACTTAATAAGAGATAAAGTGCATAAGTACATATTCAATACCACAATAGTTTTTAAGCTATTGGTCCCATGAGCTATATATTGCAAAGGTGAATGATGGAATTTTAAAGGTAGCACTCAAGCAATTTACTTTGGAATGGCGGATAAATACCATGTAGTAGGTAGGTATGGTGGACACAAATGGCATAGTGGTTGGCTCAAGGATTTTGGATGCATGAGAAGTATTCCCTCTCGATACAAGGTTTTAGGCTAGCAAGGTTATTTGAAACAAACACAAGGATGAACGGTGCAGCAAAACTCACATAAAAGACATATTGTAAACACTATAAGACTCCACACCGTCTTCCTTGTTGTTCAAAACTCAATACTAGATGTTATCTAGACTCTAGAGAAACCAAATATGCAAACCAAATTAGCAAGCTCTAAGTGTTTCTTCATTAATGGGTGCAAAGTATATGATGCAAGAGCTTAAACATGAGCACAACAATTGCCAAGTATCAAATTATCCAAGACATTTTAGAATTACTACATGTAGTATTTTCCAATTCCATCCATATAACAATTTAACGAAGAAGAAACTTCGCCATGAATACTATGAGTAGAGCCTAAGGACATACTTGTCCATATGCTACAGCGGAGCGTGTCTCTCTCCCACAAAGTGAATGCTAGGATCCATTTTATTCAAACAAAACAAAAAACAAAAACAAACCGACGCTCCAAGCAAAGTGCATAAGATGTGACGGAATAAAAATATAGTTTCAGGGGAGGAACCTGATAATGTTGTCGATGAAGAAGGGGATGCCTTGGGCATCCCCAAGCTTAGACGCTTGAGTCTTCTTAGAATATGCAGTGGTGAACCACCGGGGCATCCCCAAGCTTAGAGCTTTCACTCTCCTTGATCATATTGTATCATACTCCTCTCTTGATCCTTGAAAACTTCCTCCACACCAAACTCGAAACAACTCATTAGAGGGTTAGTGCATAATAAAAATTCACATGTTCAGAGGTGACACAATCATTTTTAACACTTCTGGACATTGCATAAAGCTACTGGACATTAATGGATCAAAGAAATTCATCCAACATAGCAAAAGAGGCAATGCGAAACAAAAGGCAGAATCTGTCAAAACAGAACAGTCCGTAAAGATGGATTTTATTAGGCCACCAGACTTGCTCAAATGAAAATTCCCAAATTGAATGAAAGTTGCGTACATATCTGAGGATCATGCACGTAAATTGGCTTAATTTTCTGAGCTACCTACAGGGAGGTAGACCCAGATTCGTGACAGCAAAGAAATCTGGAACTGCGCAGTAATCCAAATCTAGTACTTACTTTACTATCAAAGACTTTACTTGGCACAACAAAACATAAAACTAAGATAAGGAGAGGTTGCTACAGTAGTAAACAACTTCCAAGACTCAAATATAAAACAAAAATACTGTAGTAAAAACATGGGTTGTCTCCCATAAGCGCTTTTCTTTAACGCCTTTCAGCTAGGCGCGAAAGTGTATATCAAGTAACATCAAGAGATGAAGCATCAACATCATAAGCTCCCCCATCTGTAGTGGTACTAAGGGTTTTGTCAATTTTAGGCCTATAATAATATTTCTTTGGTTTAGGCACTTTAGAGACATACATAAACTTTTGCTCCTTTCCCACATAAGCTTTCTCTTTAAACTGAAAAGATGAAAAGGTTGAACCCAAGGTTCCCATAGCTTTTTCAAGTTTGCCAATCCTATTAATTTGATTATCATGGTCAACACAAGTTCCTAGGACACTAATCCTTTCATCAATTTCTCCTAAGGATTTATCAAGTTTATCAGTTTTATCAAGTAACATCTCCAACTTAGTTTCAACACTAAAAAATTTCTCTATGGTTTCCAATTTTTTCATAACATCCTTAAGGGAGGTTTCAATTTTAATTTCATTAACAGGTGGTGTTCCAAATAAACTCTCAATAATGCAACTAGCTTCTAAAGCGGGAGCACCTAGGAAGTTACCTCCCGCGAGACAATCAAGAACATATCTATTCCAACTAGAGATACCAACATAAAAATTCCTGAGTAGGATAGTGGTGGAGTGTTTCTTGGTGCACCTATTATGAGCATCACTAATTCTATACCAAGCATCTTTTAAACATTCTCCCCCTTGTTGCTTAAATGAACGAACTTCAATTTCAGAATTACTCATTTTAGCAGTAGTAAATAAAGCAAACTAGATAAAGTAAATGCAAGTAAACTAATTTTTTTATGTTTTTGATATAGCAAACAAGACAGTAAATAAAGTAAAACTAGCAACTAATTTTTTTGTGTTTTGATATAATGCAGCAAACAAAGTAGTAAATAAAATAAAGCAAGACAAAAAGAAAGTAAAGAGGTTGAGAAGTGGAGACTCCCCTTGCAGCGTGTCTTGATCTCCCCGGCAACGGCGCCAGAAAATATGCTTGATGGCGTGTATTTCACACGTTCGTTGGGAACCCCAAGAGGAAGGTATGATGCGCACAGCAAGCAAGTTTTCCCTCGAGAAAGAAACCAAGGTTTATCGAACCAGGAGGAGCCAAGAAGCACGTTGAAGTTGATGGCGGCGGGATGTAGTGCGGCGCAACACCGGGGATTCCGGAGCCAACGTGGAACCTGCACAACACAATCCAAAGTACTTTGCCCCAACGAAACAGGTGAGGTTGTCAATCTCACCGGCTTGCTGTAACAAAGGATTAACCGTATTGTGTGGAAGATGATTGTTTGCGAGAGAAAACGAGTAAAACAAGTATTGCAACAGATTTGTATTTCGAGTATTAAAGAATGGACCGGGGTCCACAGTTCACTAGAGGTGTCTCTCCCATAAGATAAAAGCATGTTGGGTGAACAAATTACAGTCGGGCAATTGACAAATAGAGAGGGCATAACAATGCACATACATGTCATGATAAGTATAGTGAGATTTAATTGGGCATTACGACAAAGTACATAGACCGCCATCCAACCGCATCTATGCCTAAAAAGTCCACCTTCAGGTTATCATCCGAACCCCCTCCGGTATTAAGTTGCAAAGCAACGGACAATTGCATTAAGTATGGTGCGTAATGTAATCAATAACTACATCCTCGGACATAGCATCAATGTTTTATCCCTAGTGGCAACGAGCACAACACAACCTTAGAACTTTACGTCACTTGTCCCGGTGTCAATGCGGGCATGAACCCACTATCGAGCATAAATACTCCCTCTTGGAGTTAAGAGCAAAAACTTGGCCAGAGCCTCTACTAATAACGGAGAGCATGCAAGATCATAAACAACACATATGTAATAACTTGATAATTAACATAACATGGTATTCTCGATCTATCGGATCCCGACAAACACAACATATAGCATTACAGATAGATGATCTTGATCATGTTAGGCAGCTCACAAGATCCAACAATGAAGCACAATGAGGAGAAGACAACCATCTAGCTACTGCTATGGACCCATAGTCCGGGGTGAACTACTCACTCATCACTCCGGAGGCGACCATGGCGGTGTAGAGTCCTCCGGGAGATGAATCCCCTCTCCGGCAGGGTGCCGGAGGAGATCTCCAGAATCCCCCGAGATGGGATTGGCGGCGGCGGCGTCTCAGTAAGGTTTTCCGTATCGTGGTTTTTCGCATCAGGGGTTTCGCGGCGGAGGCTTTAAGTAGGCGGAAGGGCAACGTGGGGGGCCACACGAGGGCCCCACACCACAGGTCGGCGCGGCCAAGGCCTGGGCCGCGCCGCCCTATGGTGGCGGCCCCTCGTGGCCCCACTTCGACTCCTCTTCGGTCTTACGGAAGCTTCGTGGCAAAATAGGACCCTGGGGCTTGATTTCGTCCAATTCCGAGAATATTTCGTTACTAGGATTTCTGAAACCAAAAACAGCAGAAAATAGCAACTGGCTCTTCGGCATCTTGTTAATAGGTTAGTTCCAGAAAATGCACGAATATGACATAAAGTGTGCATAAAACATGTAGGTATTATCAATAATATGGCATGGAACATAAGAAATTATCGATACGTCGGAGACGTATCACCCCTCTCCTGGCCTTTATATAGGTGGCCATGTCTCGAGAGGTCTATTCGAGTACGAGTTGGTTTACAGTAGATCTATCTCCAATCTTTCCTTGTTCGGCTTCCTCCATGTCTTGTACTCCAAGTAATCTTCCGTCGCACCGCCCTAGTGGCCCATCTTGCCATCGGGTACCTTCATGGGCCTCCAGCTGGACTGTGTAGGGTAGAGCAATAGTAGTTACCCGAAGGGTAATGCCCACGTCAGTAGCCCCCGAGTGTCTAGCCGAATATAGTTCGGCTAGAGACTAGAGCATGTCTTCTTCCGAAGTCCTTCTCCTTGATCATTCTTGCGTTTCTTCTATCTTCTATTTTCTATCGGGTGCGCGGCAGTGCTCCCGATGGGAGTAGCCCCCGAGTCTAGGTACGGATGCTTGCAATCCGTGCGTAGACTCAAGTTGTACCACTCGAACATTTTCTTCTGCCGAAGCTTTTTCCTGCAAGTCTTTGTAGTCCATCCGATACATTTTCCTTATGCAAGGGATAACGAAAAATGTGCCCAACTTCTGTTGGTTAACTGCCGATGGCAAAACAACGTTACCCTACACAGAATCAAGTCCCCGAGCATGATCCTGGTGTGCGAAAAAAGTTTTATCGGGTGCGCATTCAGCGCTCCCGATGGGAGTGTAGCCCCCGAGTCTGAGCACGGGCACTTACGTCCGAGTGCAGACTCGAGTCACGTTTTTTCCTTCGAGTCTTTATTCTATCGGGTGCGCGTCCGCGCTCCCGATGGGGGTAGCCCCCGAGCCTAGGTGCGGATGCTTGCAATCCGTGCGTAGGCTCAAGTTGATCACCCGACATTTTCTTATCTCTTCGTATGCAATCATTCCCCATGACGTCATCGATGACGTTTTTCTGTCCCCTTGATTTTAACTGATAAGACGCGACCTGCCAGCCCTGTTCTCGAGCAATTCCTGCTCCTCTTTACACGGTTAGCGAGGCACCTCCTCGATTTCCGCAACCATTAACTGGAGAAAAGGCCCATTAACAATACGAAGCCTTTCTTAAGTTCCCCAAGAGATAGAAATTCCTAGCATTCTCCTTCATTCATCCCTTCGCTGTTCTTCTTCTTCTCCTGTTCACAACCGCTCGCGCCGCCACCACTGTCGTTCCGATTTCTCCCAGATCTCACAATGGTGAAGAAGAAGAACCCTAGCGCCGCCGCTAGTTCCACGAGCGGTGGTGCCGCCCCCAAATCCTCCTCGATTCTTTCGAAAGAAGGCGCCGCCGGCGCTCCTCCCCCAGCTCCGGCGCCGCCGGCGCCACCAAGTTCAGCAGCCAGGCCCGGAGATTGGACAGCTTCTACCGTCACCAAGCGTGACGAAAAAAGATCTCGAAGCCTAGGATTGATCTCCTCTGATGAGGGGAACGTGATCTTTCCAGGTGCGATTTCTCGACCTAATCCCCCTGCCGGTTTTACCGTGATGTTCTTATCGTTCTTATATCGAGGCCTTTCGCTTCCCGTCCACGAATTCCTCCTCCATCTCTTGCGAACTTATGAAATCCAACTATGGCAACTCACTCCCAACTCAATCCTCCACGTTGCTGTGTTTATCACCCTCTGCGAAGCATATCTGGGCGTTGAGCCTCATTTTGGGTTGTGGAGAAAGATATTCTATGTGAAAAGATACAACAGTAGTAACAGATCTTTTGTCACCGGAGGAGTGGGATTTGTAGCTCGTTCGGATGTCAATTACTTCAATTTCCCAATGAGAGAGTCCGTGCAAGGGTGGAGATTGAAGTGGTTCTATATCAAGGATTCCTTATCACACGAATCTCAGCTTCCCTGCTTTGTCGATGTCCTTGAAGCCAAGCCTAAGAATTCCTGGAAGAATGTTCTCTCTCCCGACGAAAAAGTAGCAGCCGACGAACTATTTGCTAGATTTCTTCGGATCAAAGAAGCTGATGGCCAAACCATGGTTGGTACTGAGGTAGCGGCAGTGTTTCTGAAACGTCGAATCCAACCAATCATGGCTAGAATTCATCCAATGTGGTTGTATTCGGGTCCAAAGGATGAGACCAGAATTAACGCTGCCGAACTGTCGGAAAAAGAACTGCTTGATGAAGTCCGTCGCCTCACTTTCTTCAGTCAAGAAGACTCGATCCCATTGATGTCCCCGTATGCTCCTTTTGATGCCGATCATCCACCACCGGAGGTAATTTCCCTCCTCAGACTCTTGTTATGCTGCTATTTACTTAACCGACATGATTCTCATTCGTTTTTTCTTCTACAGACCCTCGTAGCTTCCGGGGACTTTCATAACTTGCCAAATGATACTTCCGAAGGAAGAGGCTCTTCAGAACCCGTTGACTCTCGTACCGTTGAGCGTACAAACCCAACAAGCGATCACGATGACCCGATAGACTCTGAAACTGCTCACACCAATCTCCCCCCATCAGCCGATGATACTTGCGACACAGAGGGATCAGTGCGTGATGATGACGCTGATCACGATGCCTTTGTTAATGCAGCTGCGGAGGAGACCAGGGCTCCACCTACGAAGAGATCAATCGGCGGTTTTGCCGATGAAGATGATCTCCTTGATATGTAAGTGTTTTTCTTCTTTTTACCATTTTCAGCTCCTTGGTCTTTTCACATTTTTCTCATAACTTGGTCGATCAAACCTTTCTTGTAGTGACGATGCTTTCATTGAGCCTCCTCCTAAGAGGGCCAGGTCTGATGCTGTCTCGCCGGCCGCCGCAGCTTCCGAAGCTTCGGCTCCTAAAGCGGCTCCCACGGCGCAAGCATCGACTGCCTCCTCCCTTTCCAAAGGGAAAGATGCTCCTGCTGCTGCCACAGCTCCTCCTTCTGTAAGTCTTTGTCGAATCTAACAAGAATATTTTGGAACGTTCCTTTGCCTAATAATCTTTGTAAAACATTCCCTTTCTTCAAGGATCTACGAGGTGTGATATCCTCTTTAGAGGCCTTCGCCTCTCAATTCACCTCTCTGGAGGCGGACAAAATTCGGCTGCAGGAGGAGGCTAAGTCTTCCTCTTCAAAGTTGGATGGCGCCATCAAAAAGGCTGCCATAGCTCGCCAGGAAGTCGACTCCCTGAAAGAAGAGCTGAACAAGCTGAAGGAGCGGCTGAAGGAGGAGGAAGCTCGGGCAGCAGAAAAGGATGAACTCCTCCGTCAATCTGCCTTGGCCCTGCTTGGTAAGTTCCTACATCTCTTGTGGATTCACCACTTTTTATGGATCTGTTTCTTCGTCAGCGATTTCCTTTAATTTAAGCCGCCAGCATCCCTGCTACTGCCTTGGACAAAGTTCCAGGCAACTCCCCGGCAAATGGTGTGTCAATGGTTCTCGCCACCCACCAGCTTACCCGGGAGCTGCTTGACAAGGGAAAGGGTGCTCTGGCGCGGATGCATTCGATGATATTCCCCAAGGCCAAGCAGGAGAAAACTCTGGGGCAGCTGATTGACGCCTTCGCAGTCGACACCAAGGAGGTCATCGAGGTATTCAAGCGCACCTCACGTACCTATGGTGCCCTCCTTGCCTTCCAACTTATGATGGGTTACGGCTTTAAGGCTGACATCGAAGAAATGACTAAGGAGCTGCCGAAAGAGAAAGATGGGCGACTTGTTAACTTAAGCGCCTTTACAGCATCCACCCGTACTTGTGCTCGCCAGCTCCTTGATTTAGTTTCGTCGGGAAAGGCATCGACTGGCCCCAGTCTGTCGACTCAGACTCAGGCTCCTTGATTGTTGTAACAATTTTATCCTTGAGCTAGTATGAAACATTATTCTGTTGCGAGAACTTAAGTTTGTAATGAACACTGTGCTGGTGTAACGCCCCAACTTTTGCAACCTTGATTAGTTGTCTTTATTTCAAAAATCAGGGGGAACAAAAACTTTTTCTATAGACTTATTAAGATGAATTGCCTTGATCTGTTTGTTATGATGAATTGCCTTGATCTGTTGGTAGATGAATTTTCTTGATTTGCTTGTTGAGTTTTGTCTTGAGCTACCTCAAAGAACAACACCCCTAGTGGTAAAATGAACAACTCACCTAATAAAACACATGTGTGACTTAGGAAATGTTGTTTTCCTTCTTACTACATCAAACCTCTCTCCTGATGACAACATGAGTGTGCCATCTTGATTTTTCTCTTTGTGGTACAAGATAGCTCAATCATCCTTAATTCAAAACTTGGTACCATCTACCCCTTGCTACATCCCTATCTTATACCCACTCATCCTTGTTGGTTTTGAGGCCATGTCGACCATCCGTGTTGACAGGCTTAAAATGTCCGAGACTTTGGCAATTGATTTCTAAGCAACCACAACTGTTATTGGTAGCCTCAATGCATGGATCTCATCTATGCATCACCCTCTTCAACCTCCACGTCTCGCATGTCTCAGTCAATCCTTGCAGCTCATATATTCAACCTGATCTTGTATCCTATTCAATGATTCAACACTAGATCACTTCTTTCAATTTTACCTCTTGTTTTTATTCGAGTTTAATCTTCACAAAACCAAGAGTGGGAATGGTGGGTACATTTTGTAGCCATCATCTACCCTTGAGGACACTTCTCCCTAAATTAGTTTTCTCTCTCAAAAATCCTATTGATTTTTCTTCTCTAGTTTTGATCACAAAACTACTTCTAGTTTTACTAAAGCTTCTCAAAATATTTCTTCACAGAAAACAAGGAACTAAAACGGGTTTTGTTTTTCATCTCATTTCTACCAAGTACTGATTTCTAAAACATTATTTTCTATCTTGCCTTCTTTTTAACAAAAGGCTTGTTTATGGTACCTACACCATTTCTTGTTTTCCTCTTGATTATTTTTACATTTGAGAAAAACTCTACTTTACTTGAGAAAGTAAGTAGAATATTTTGAACTCCTTTGTTCCCACTAGTTTCCTCTCAACATTTTAAAATTCCATTCCACTTGAGTTAATTCTCAATTGTCCCTATACAATTGAGGTGTTCCATATACTTTTCAAATGAATCCTTTTTCAAATGACAACTCTTGCACATCTTGTGTACATCTCTGATCTACCCCATTATGTTCCTTCATCCTTCAATTCTTGAGCAAATGGATGATCATTTGATACTCCCAAATCACTCCCAATTGACCTCTTATTTGTAGAGCAACTTATATTTCATTATGCCATCTCACTTCTCTATTATTTTCCATCATCATCTTGACCTCATGAATTGATGATGTATGTCAATATATTCATCCTTGTGAGTATATGGATACTTCACTCACCATCTCTCATAACCTTGCTCTACCATTGTCTCCACCACCATCACCATCCCATCTATCTTGACATGCTCATGCATTGTTGCATGTGGTCAATCCCCAATCTCTTCAATATTGAATTCAAATAAAAACTACTACTCATCAAATCTACCTTGGGAACTATCTTCATCATAAGTTGGTCTCCAACAAAGTGGTGAAGATTATTCTCATGGCACATGTCACCTTCATACTTCTTTTTATCTATATGTATCTACTCCTATTTTTATCATCATCAAAGTCACCCTTTGACATTTTCTCCTCAACATCATGCACATATCTATTCACATGGATGTTGTGCCTCTCCCTCACATTGTTCACTTGTTGTTGGCAAGATTGTAGCCGGCCAATTTGAGTATGCATTCAAATTTCGGCCAGCCATTTCCTCCTCACTTTTTTCCTCCACAAGACTTGCCTCCCACCTAACCCACTCAATAAATGGGCAGCCACCCACCTTGACCAATCAAAAAGGAGGCAGCCACCCCTCTCCCTCTATAAAAGGGGCTTGGCCGGCCACCTCCTCCCCTTTGCCTCATTTTTCACTCTCCACTC
>NC_061510.1:144414588-144500502 GCF_022539505.1 Lolium rigidum
AAGCAAAACCTTTCGGTTTATTTAAAACCCTTGACCAACTCTTTTTGGTAGAGATGGGCAACCATTGTTTTATGCTTGCAAAGCAAAACCTCTGCAACTTAACATTAGCTCTTTTGTTTAGCTTAAGTTTTCAAATGATGTGGATTATGGTTTGCTTCCTATTTTTGTATAGTGTTAAGTGAGCAAATTAAATTAGGAAAACTGATTTCTACTTTTCCAAAAATTGTTTGAAAATGTATTGTGAATGTTTGTGATGCCAAACTAATGCACTTGTCCTCCTTTTTATGTTATCTACCAGGGGATACTTAGTTTGTGCCATGGTGATAGCTAGAGAGGCAATTGCTAAGTCGTGGCACTCTCATACCTCTACTAGGTAAATAGATGGGGTTTTCTAAATTAAAACTCTTAAAATTGTTTTGTGGTATCTATAAGTATTTTGTAGGTTATCCCTTATTAAGGTGGTTAGCTACTGATTGTTGATTGTTGTATGTTTGTTTTGTTGGTGCAATGTGATTGATTGTGTTCCTTTTATATTTTCCGGCGATAGATGCGAACAATTCCGTGAGAAGAAGAAGAAGTGGAATCGGACGAGGATTTTATTTATATTGTTGGGATTCTTATATTGATGGAGTTGAAGAAGTACAGGGACAAATAAGCCAAGGCAAGCCATCTTTTGATCTCTGATTTGGTGTCTAGTTGGATGTCATTTGTTGGTGTCCAAAGCACCTTGAATTCTATGTGTGTTATTCTCTCTATTTATGTCATCTATGTGTGTTTCCAAGTGGGGTACTCCCTAGTGGTGATACTCCACCTTTGTCATGTGATTATGGGATACATGGCATCATGGCCGTGCTATTCCCCTTGGTTATCATGTAAGCCCAACTTGAGCATGCATCATCTCAAGAAAATAACTTACATCACACCCACCCCTTTGTAGTATAGAGGTATCAATGTCATGATCTTGGTGTATTCTCAACTTGAGAGGAGTATGCCGTGTACCATATTGGAGAGTATGTTGGATAGTGATACTCCACTATCTAAGTTGTATTTTTAGCACCACAAATCTGAAAGTATAATCCTCCTTGTGTTGTCATAATACATGCTTACCTTAAGCAAGTATGATCCACTCCACTACCCCTTTATACCTCATCTATGGCATGATGACTCTCATCTCGGCCATAGTGCTATTCTAGTTCAACTCATGAAACTATAGGTTGGGAACCCCTCAAGGCTTACCTTGTTGTAAATGTTTTTGAAAACCTTGGGTAAGTTAACTCTACCCAAATGTATGTTTTGGAAAGACAAGGTCTTTGGACAAGGATGTTGGAGAAATATGGTTGGTTGTTGGCAAGTAAAGAAAGTGTGGGAAAAATGTTTTTAAAGGAGCACTAGCGTATAAGTGTTCGCCGTCCCAACTTTTTATCGCGCAACCACACTACCCCGGTGTGGGACGGGGCTTAGCCCGTAGTTTGTTGAAGCTGGCAGTGAGCACCCTTCACAACTTTCTAGGGAGGGTCACGATGACCTCCGACGCCGGGTTGCGCTCTGGAGGAGGCAATACACTGTCTTAACTGATAGCCGGACGATTACTGAGGGTCTTCTGTCATGGCGCCGGAGATACGCTCAAAAGGAGGTATGCTGCCGGGGTGCCGGGAAGGGGTAAGCCCGCAGGGAAGGACTCATGCCAGTGGAGACGGGCGAAAGGTTATGTCCGGGTATCCGTCGTGGCATATGTTGTTATGCGGGGATGATGCCCACACGATAGGTATCCGGATAGTTGTGGGGAAAGTGTGCAAACTCGCAGAGTCAAATCTATTCGAATAGCCGTGTCCACGGTCATGGACGGGTTGAAATGGCCATACTTAACCGGGGCTTGAGTTTTGTTTTGTTAAATGCTTTACAAAGGAAATGTGTGTTGGATGTACCGGAAGGGTACGGGAAAGGCGTGTGTTGACCATATGGAGATGGTCGTGTGAAAATAAAACAAAGTGGGGACTTCTCCTAGTGTTTCATGTAGAGGAACTCTTCTTTAACAAAGATATAGAGATGTCATAGGACTTCCCTAGTATCCCCATCACCTGAGATGGCGGTATGCTAACTCTTCTTCAATAAAGTTACAGATATGCCATAGCTATCTTTTGAAGTATCTTCTTCAATAAAGATATAGAGGTGTCATAGCACCACCATAGTGTCCCCATCACTTGAGATGTCGGGATGCTATATCCAAAAGAGAAACTATGTCTCTTTCACATGCTATCTCCACAAGAGAAACTGAGTCTCTTCCCCCTGCTATTTCCACTAGTGAAATTAGCTCTTCCCTCTTGTCATCGTAGATTAGCACTTGTTATCTTGCACTCTTGCAAAGTACCTTTCTTGATGGTTTGCGAGTACAATTCCAGTGTACTCACGGCTTTGTCCCTGGCTATTTACTTGGCCAGACTTGGAGGGACACGACGGATGAAGAAGGAGTTGGCGACGTCTATGCGAGCTAGGAACGTCTTCCCGCTCGCGTTGCTCGTAGGGTTATGGCGGATGACTTGGGTACTGCGTCGCTGAAGTGATGATGCTACTCTGATGCTTAGTTAGGCTCTTCGAGGCTATTATGTAATTATTGGTCATGTGACCATGTTGTAATTTTCTTCTTCCGCTTTGTAATGGATGGTGTAATTTGATATCAGTTCGGTTATGTGTTCACGGCGCACTGATCATGGGATCGTGAACTGTATACATAACAGGGAATTTCGGACAGCTAGTCCGGGGTCCCCACAGTAGCTGGTATCAGAGCCAGGTTGACTGTAGGAGACCTTAGTTAGCATGGACGTTAGTTTGGAAACAAGTACTTGGGGAAAAACTATTTGCAAAACAAATTATTTCTTTAGTAGGAAGCATAGCTTCTACTCCTCTTATTTCTTCAAAGCTTCTAAATTCTTATCTCTCCGCTTTATTAAAATGTTTGAAAATTCTTACTCTATTGTCTCATCAACTTCAAACTTACATATTGGACGATGTCCCCAACTCAGACCGGAGAGTCGAACTCATAGATGGATCAACCCCTCAGGAAGTCTCATGTATATCCAACAAGCAGCTTTTGAAGATTGGATGCCGACTTAGCCGTGCTCATGTAGGGATGATAACATCATATCTTTGGTTGTCACCAAAGTATGTCAAAGATCTGACCTTGTTCCTACGTGGACTTGAACTTTTTGCAGTCATCGGGGATCAAGTCCTCAGTTTCTTGACTAGTATTTTTTTAGGCCAGCCACGAGAAGATCTCGACTTCGGGAGCACCTCAACAGCTACCTCTTCGAAGACCTCATGTTTTCGGGATGTCGAGACTAAAACTTCTACACAGTTTTCTCCTCCGCCTCAACATCAACGACACAACACCCGGCCCCTTCACCACCAACTGCTACAAGGATCCAAGTTGAAGCTGATGCTAATGATATGAAGACGTCAACATATGCGACCAGCCCCAAACCTATAGGATGGATAGGACAAACTCAATCGCTTTGATTGAGCTACCCCGCGCATTAGGAATTTCTGGGTACTTAGAGTACCATGTCTGGTTTGATGATTGCTTGTAGTTCCCTAGTGTGCTGCCTTGAGTGTTTGTATCTGTTTGCTGTGTGCATGTATGTCTTGCTATTTAGACGTTGCGGCCTTTTTAATTGTTTGAAACTTGTGAAACAGAAATTAAAAATGGAAATCTGCCAGTGTACGGTTTTGCTAATAAAAATAGTTTGGTAGCTCCGATTGATGTGATTCCAATTGCACTAGAACCAGTATGAAATTATCTTTCAGACGCCACTGACCTTGTATTTTTAGGATTTTTGTGCGATTTTTAATAAATAAAACTTGATCACTGTTTCTGGTTAGTGTTTTGAGTCTCAAAAATTGAAAAATAAATATTTTTGAATGATTCCAATTGTGTTGATCTTGTTTTGTTACTGTGCATCTAGGAAAAATACCAGTAGCCTCTGTTAGTTGTATTTTGTCTCTGGTTATGGTCGTATGGGTGTCACATGTGAAGATAGGGTTAAAATTTGCCTCGCCGATGAATTGCTAACTGTTAGTTAAATTGGGTAGACTAACGAAAGTCTCTAACTCTAAACCCGTTGAAAGTTGTTTTTCAACCGTCAAGAAAACTAACCCGACCCCTATCTACGCTGACTTCCTTCAAGATCAGCTGAAGCATCTCTACTAAGCCGAGAAGACAGAAGACCCTACCTTCAAGAGTGACTGCACCTCTGCAAGAAGACATGCATACTAACTTTGTCTAACCTTGGAGTATAGTCGTGCTAACCTCTAGGATATCTTCTTCAAAATACCCCCCTAACACACCGTCTAACAAGCTGAGAGAACAATAGCGTCAAAGCCGAGCTACATCACATGGTTCATCTGGTCCTCATCATGTGAAGCTCCTGAAGATACTCCAAGACTCAAGACTTTAGCCGTAGTTTACCCGCTAACTTCTTAGCTGTTAGAAGTCAGCACCGACCCTCAACCTCAAGATTGTCTTCGACGACCTCAGTTGATGCTTCTTATGGATACCAACAAGGTGTTTCGTCGACTTACTAAATCGCTGCGTGTCATATGGTTTAGTTAACACCGCAAGTGCCTCTTGAAGTGGTGGTCTGCACGTCGCCCCCGAAGATTCTTCAGCTGAACAAGGAAGACCGATGACTTCTTCAGAAGCCCCAGACAGAACCTCAAGACAGAAGCTCTGAGTTTTTCCGAAAGCCCGATGAAAAATCTTAAGAGTGGAAGGCCTTGCCTTCCCCTAAAATGTGGAGCTAACCCTAAAATTTTCTACCTTTGTAAAACACCGTTGAAAACTTGGGATAGCACTAACCACTCTTGAAGCCATGGACTACACAATGCCCTCTGAAGATGTTTTCAACTCAAGACAGGAGATCAATGACTTCTCCAAGAAGCGCCCGACAAGACCCGTGGCCGAAGCTTACAGTTTTTAACGCCCCCTCCCCGGTGAACAATTTTAAGGGTGGAAGACTTCGTCTTCCACTAAATTTAGGCTAACTCTAAAAAGTTTTCAACCCTGCTAAGGCACCATTGGAGTGCACTAACTTTTCCGAAGTCATGGACTCCGCTAGGATTGATAAGAAGCTACAGGTCTAACATCTGCAGGGAGTAGTCAACTTCTTCATGAAGCTCGCCATCGGCAGGAATCCATCATGTCTGCTAGAAGATGAAGCAACGACCTTCTCTACAATGGTGCATCTATAGAAGGATGGAGTCTAAATTTGGTTAAACTTTACAACCCCTCTAGTTCTACGCTCAATAATCTCGGGACGAGATTAGTTTAAGGGTGGAAGATCTGTAACACCCCAACTTTTGCAACCTTGATTAGTTGTCTTTATTTCAAAAATCAGGGGGAACAAAAACTTTTTCTATAGACTTATTAAGATGAATTGCCTTGATCTGTTTGTTATGATGAATTGCCTTGATCTGTTGGTAGATGAATTTTCTTGATTTGCTTGTTGAGTTTTGTCTTGAGCTACCTCAAAGAACAACACCCCTAGTGGTAAAATGAACAACTCACCTAATAAAACACATGTGTGACTTAGGAAATGTTGTTTTCCTTCTTACTACATCAAACCTCTCTCCGATGACAACATGAGTGTGCCATCTTGATTTTTCTCTTTGTGGTACAAGATAGCTCAATCATCCTTAATTCAAAACTTGGTACCATCTACCCCTTGCTACATCCCTATCTTATACCCACTCATCCTTGTTGGTTTTGAGGCCATGTCGACCATCTGTGTTGACAGGCTTAAAATGTCCAGACTTTGGCAATTGATTTCTAAGCAACCACAACTGTTATTGGTAGCCTCAATGCATGGATCTCATCTATGCATCACCCTCTTCAACCTCCACGTCTCGCATGTCTCAGTCAATCCTTGCAGCTCATATATTCAACCTGATCTTGTATCCTATTCAATGATTCAACACTAGATCACTTCTTTCAATTTTACCTCTTGTTTTTATTCGAGTTTAATCTTCACAAAACCAAGAGTGGGAATGGTGGGTACATTTTGTAGCCATCATCTACCCTTGAGGACACTTCTCCCTAAATTAGTTTTCTCTCTCAAAAATCCTATTGATTTTTCTTCTCTAGTTTTGATCACAAAACTACTTCTAGTTTTACTAAAGCTTCTCAAAATATTTCTTCACAGAAAACAAGGAACTAAAACGGGTTTTGTTTTTCATCTCATTTCTACCAAGTACTGATTTCTAAAACATTATTTTCTATCTTGCCTTCTTTTTAACAAAAGGCTTGTTTATGGTACCTACACCATTTCTTGTTTTCCTCTTGATTATTTTTACATTTGAGAAAAACTCTACTTTACTTGAGAAAGTAAGTAGAATATTTTGAACTCCTTTGTTCCCACTAGTTTCCTCTCAACATTTTAAAATTCCATTCCACTTGAGTTAATTCTCAATTGTCCCTATACAATTGAGGTGTTCCATATACTTTTCAAATGAATCCTTTTTCAAATGACAACTCTTGCACATCTTGTGTACATCTCTGATCTACCCCATTATGTTCCTTCATCCTTCAATTCTTGAGCAAATGGATGATCATTTGATACTCCCAAATCACTCCCAATTGACCTCTTATTTGTAGAGCAACTTATATTTCATTATGCCATCTCACTTCTCTATTATTTTCCATCATCATCTTGACCTCATGAATTGATGATGTATGTCAATATATTCATCCTTGTGAGTATATGGATACTTCACTCACCATCTCTCATAACCTTGCTCTACCATTGTCTCCACCACCATCACCATCCCATCTATCTTGACATGCTCATGCATTGTTGCATGTGGTCAATCCCCAATCTCTTCAATATTGAATTCAAATAAAAACTACTACTCATCAAATCTACCTTGGGAACTATCTTCATCATAAGTTGGTCTCCAACAAAGTGGTGAAGATTATTCTCATGGCACATGTCACCTTCATACTTCTTTTTATCTATATGTATCTACTCCTATTTTTATCATCATAAAAGTCACCCTTTGACATTTTCTCCTCAACATCATGCACATATCTATTCACATGGATGTTGTGCCTCTCCCTCACATTGTTCACTTGTTGTTGGCAAGATTGTAGCCGGCCAATTTGAGTATGCATTCAAATTTCGGCCAGCCATTTCCTCCTCACTTTTTTCCTCCACAAGACTTGCCTCCCACCTAACCCACTCAATAAATGGGCAGCCACCCACCTTGACCAATCAAAAAAGGAGGCAGCCACCCCTCTCCCTCTATAAAAGGGGCTTGGCCGGCCACCTCCTCCCCTTTGCCTCATTTCTTCCAACTCTCCACTCTCTCACACTCTCCTCCTCCACTTCCCCACGAAATGCTGCTGCCCCTTGCTTGCATGGCCGGCCATGGCCAAGAAAACCGGCCAAGATGTTGCTTCTCTCCTCCCTCAAGCTTCCCCTCACCATGAGAGCCTCCCTCTCCATCTTCTCCCCAACCCTTGATGGTTTAATCTCCTCTTCTTCTTCCTCCATTGCTAAGATTGGATCTTGATGCAGGTGCATGTTGGTCTAAGCATGGACAAGCTTGAACAATCCTCAGATCTGAAGCTCTTGACCAAAGTTCGTCCAAAAACTTGCTGTAATTTCTGCTATCTTGCTGTTTCAGATTCTGGTACGATCTTGTAAAATCCACCGAATCTCGTGTGCAGATCCAAATCGAGTGATTCAAAGTTCCACAGTTAGATACGGAAAAGATCTACAACTTGGCGTTGGTCTCATCCTCAAATTCGTTACGGATTTTGCATGGTAAATAAAGTCCTGAAAACATGCAGAATCACTGTTTGTTAGATTTCTCCCGTTTTACAAAACATTTTCGAGCAAACTCAACTGTGGGTGAAAGCCCTCTTCAGTATCTTCTTTTTGGCGGTGGTTTCACTTCGATTGACCTCCTGAAACTGAAATGGTTCACAGATCAAGATCTGGACAGATCTGACTTTGTCGAATTAAACCAGGAGCTTGGGAGCGAATTTTTGAATGAAACCAGTTGGGTGAGAACCAGATTTTCAATGCCTTTCAGATGCAACTGACCTCATATTTTTATGATTGATGTACGATTTGTGGTGAATTAAACTTGTTCTGTATGTTCTGCAGACATAGCTGTTAGTTTTTAATTCATCAAAAATCCATTTTTGAACTTAATTGAGTGATTCCAATTCTGTAGGATTACTGAATGTTTTCTTAATCATCTCAAACAAGTTTCAAACCTTTATCTGTTCTGCAACTCCATAGTTAAAGCAAATGGTGAAAACATGCAGTAAACTTGTAAATCCATTTGTGAGAGTTTCAGAAATAATTTGAACCCAAATCCAATTGTGTGTGAATCTCTGTTTAAATATCTTTCAAATGCCAGTGGCCTCATATTTTTAGGGTTTTTCTACGATTTATGGCTTACAGATCTTGTTTTCTGTACAGTCAGATTCAAAGAAATTTCTAAATTTGTAGAATTAATATTTTTGAGTAAATCCAATTGGGTTAGTCTTGTATTAGTACTAGCTATATAGGAAAAATATTATTAGTCTCTGTTCATATATATTTGTTACTGTTAGTAATGTTTATGTGTGACATGCATTGTTGAAGCAAAACCTTTCGGTTTATTTAAAACCCTTGACCAACTCTTTTTGGTAGAGATGGGCAACCATTGTTTTATGCTTGCAAAGCAAAACCTCTGCAACTTAACATTAGCTCTTTTGTTTAGCTTAAGTTTTCAAATGATGTGGATTATGGTTTGCTTCCTATTTTTGTATAGTGTTAAGTGAGCAAATTAAATTAGGAAAACTGATTTCTACTTTTCCAAAAATTGTTTGAAAATGTATTGTGAATGTTTGTGATGCCAAACTAATGCACTTGTCCTCCTTTTTATGTTATCTACCAGGGGATACTTAGTTTGTGCCATGGTGATAGCTAGAGAGGCAATTGCTAAGTCGTGGCACTCTCATACCTCTACTAGGTAAATAGATGGGGTTTTCTAAATTAAAACTCTTAAAATTGTTTTGTGGTATCTATAAGTATTTTGTAGGTTATCCCTTATTAAGGTGGTTAGCTACTGATTGTTGATTGTTGTATGTTTGTTTTGTTGGTGCAATGTGATTGATTGTGTTCCTTTTATATTTTCCGGCGATAGATGCGAACAATTCCGGAGAAGAAGAAGAAGTGGAATCGGACGAGGATTTTATTTATATTGTTGGGATTCTTATATTGATGGAGTTGAAGAAGTACAGGGACAAATAAGCCAAGGCAAGCCATCTTTTGATCTCTGATTTGGTGTCTAGTTGGATGTCATTTGTTGGTGTCCAAAGCACCTTGAATTCTATGTGTGTTATTCTCTCTATTTATGTCATCTATGTGTGTTTCCAAGTGGGGTACTCCCTAGTGGTGATACTCCACCTTTGTCATGTGATTATGGGATACATGGCATCATGGCCGTGCTATTCCCCTTGGTTATCATGTAAGCCCAACTTGAGCATGCATCATCTCAAGAAAATAACTTACATCACACCCACCCCCTTTGTAGTATAGAGGTATCAATGTCATGATCTTGGTGTATTCTCAACTTGAGAGGAGTATGCCGTGTACCATATTGGAGAGTATGTTGGATAGTGATACTCCACTATCTAAGTTGTATTTTTAGCACCACAAATCTGAAAGTATAATCCTCCTTGTGTTGTCATAATACATGCTTACCTTAAGCAAGTATGATCCACTCCACTACCCCTTTATACCTCATCTATGGCATGATGACTCTCATCTCGGCCATAGTGCTATTCTAGTTCAACTCATGAAACTATAGGTTGGGAACCCCTCAAGGCTTACCTTGTTGTAAATGTTTTTGAAAACCTTGGGTAAGTTAACTCTACCCAAATGTATGTTTTGGAAAGACAAGGTCTTTGGACAAGGATGTTGGAGAAATATGGTTGGTTGTTGGCAAGTAAAGAAAGTGTGGGAAAAATGTTTTTAAAGGAGCACGGCGTATAAGTGTTCGCCGTCCCAACTTTTTATCGCGCAACCACACTACCCTGGTGTGGGACGGGGCTTAGCCCGTAGTTTGTTGAAGCTGGCAGGAGCACCCTTCACAACTTTCTAGGGAGGGTCACGATGACCTCCGACGCCGGGTTGCGCTCTGGAGGAGGCAATACACTGTCTTAACTGATAGCCGGACGATTACCGAGGGTCTTCCGTCATGGCGCCGGAGATACGCTCAAAAGGAGGTATGCTGCCGGGGTGCCGGGAAGGGGTAAGCCCGCAGGGAAGGACTCATGCCAGTGGAGACGGGCGAAAGGTTATGTCCGGGTATCCGTCGTGGCATATGTTGTTATGCGGGGATGATGCCCACACGATAGGTATCCTGGATAGTTGTGGGGAAAGTGTGCAAACTCTGCAGAGTCAAATCTATTCGAATAGCCGTGTCCACGGTCATGGACGGGTTGAAATGGCCATACTTAACCGGGGCTTGAGTTTTGTTTTGTTAAATGCTTTACAAAGGAAATGTGTGTTGGATGTACCGGAAGGGTACGGGAAAGGCGTGTGTTGACCATATGGAGATGGTCGTGTGAAAATAAAACAAAGTGGGGGACTTCTCCTAGTGTTTCATGTAGAGGAACTCTTCTTTAACAAAGATATAGAGATGTCATAGGACTTCCCTAGTATCCCCATCACCTGAGATGGCGGTATGCTAACTCTTCTTCAATAAAGTTACAGATATGCCATAGCTATCTTTTGAAGTATCTTCTTCAATAAAGATATAGAGGTGTCATAGCACCACCATAGTGTCCCCATCACTTGAGATGTCGGGATGCTATATCCAAAAGAGAAACTATGTCTCTTTCACATGCTATCTCCACAAGAGAAACTGAGTCTCTTCCCCCGCTATTTCCACTAGTGAAATTAGCTCTTCCCTCTTGTCATCGTAGATTAGCACTTGTTATCTTGCACTCTTGCAAAGTACCTTTCTTGATGGTTTGCGAGTACAATTCCAAAGTGTACTCACGGCTTTGTCCCCGGCTATTTACTTGGCCAGACTTGGAGGGACACGACGGATGAAGAAGGAGTTGGCGACGTCTATGCGAGCTAGGAACGTCTTCCCGCCGCTTGCTCGTAGGGTTATGGCAGATGACTTGGGTACTGCGCTGCTGAAGTGATGATGCTACTCTGATGCTTAGTTAGGCTCTTCGAGGCTATTATGTAATTATTGGTCATGTGACCATGTTGTAATTTTCTTCTTCCGCTTTGTAATGGATGGTGTAATTTGATATCAGTTCGGTTATGTGTTCACGGCGCACTGATCATGGGATCGTGAACTGTATACATAACAGGGAATTTCGGACAGCTAGTCCGGGGTCCCCACAGCTGGCAATGTTGCCGACACACTTTTATCATAATATCTTCATTTGCACTTCTCCTGATAGGAATTTCTTGTACCTCTCCCGATGGGAGTTACGTTGGATGCTTGATTTGTCCATAACTATCAACCTTTTGACGCTGTTGCCTGCAGGTTTTCCCGGTGCCCTCGTTTGTTGATGACTCTTCGGGCGTTCTTCCTGAAGGTGATCGGGTCCAACGAATGAAGGATCGGATCACGCAGATGGAGAAGGACCTGCGCAGCACTTACGCCTTGGCTGCGATTGTCAACAAGAAGAGCGAGATTGCAGCCGACGTAGAGCGGTATGCTCTTACTGAGCTACATAAGGCTACCGAGAGCTTGAACTGTGAGTCCTTTGATCTCTTCACCCTTTGATTGATGGAATCTTATCTGATCCTTTGTTTACTTCTGTGCCAGTCATAGCTCTGAATCGTGCAGAGGAGAAGAAGTGGATTCACGAACGTGTGAATGCATTGACCCAGCTATCCTCATCCGAAGAGATTTTCTGGCGGGAGCACTCGAAGGCTTCGGCTGTCGCGCAATTTCAAGATCGGGTTCAGCAGGTCCATCACTTTTTTGACAAGTGCTACAAGGCTATGAGGATGGTTTGGAAGACAATGTTCCCTTTGAACGCAGTTCCCCCAACTCTCCTTGCTTTGATGTCTGAATTTGGTAACGCCAAGAAGGTCCGAGAGTTGGTACGCGCGCAAGTTTTTGCAGGGGCCAGGTTTACACTTGCCCTTGTTCTTGCCCGTTATCCTTCGACAGGTTTGCTGTCGATTGCCAACGCTACTGGAGACTTGGAGGCGCTGTACCCGAAGGTATTGTTGCCTGCCAACATAGTTGTCGACGGACTCGAGGAAGACTCAAGGGTACCTGAAGAAAGAGGAACTCCGCAAGGGTGATTTCAGGGATTTAATGTCCGTTTTGTAAATAGAGAATTTGGCTACTTTATCCAAGTGTTTGGATTATGTAATGATGCCTTCTTATTCGGTAGATACATGCATATGTACTTTTACCATGTTATTGCCGTTGGCAAGTTTTGAGCGAATCTTAGTTGCTCGTTTAAATGTATATTGGTTGGTTAGCAAATCATGTGAGCGATCATCTCGTGTTGCAGGTCTTGCTAAACCTGTTGTATGCGCAACTTTGCTTTCAACCGTTTTAAATTTCGACAGGCACTCCCGAATATTTCGGGTGTAGTGATTCTGCCGATGAGCCCGTTGTTCTTTGATATTTCCATAAGTGAAATATCGAACGTGGGTTGTTGTTTATGTGTATTTCCAAACTCTTGCTATTTACGGCACTCGTAGAGGCATCTATAGCAGAGGGAAAGGTCAACGTCGTTTCAGCACTCGTAGAGGCTTTTTTGGAGCACGATCTTCTGCCTCATACTATTTTTACATAGTGATGGGGCTTTAGAAGTTTGGTAGTTACTGCAATGCTTAACAAAGAATTGAAGCTTAAGTTCTTATTAATAAGGTAAGCACGATGCTAGAGGGCGAAAAGGAGAAGGCCCTGTTTATAATAAAGGAAAAAGAAAAATAAGGCTAGTAAACTGCTTAGGCAAGGAAGGGGTTCTTCTCTTCTTCTGGCTTCTTCACCGCGTTAGTGGTTTCTGCAGCGTTGCTGGTTTCATCAGGGGTTTGAGCGGTGGTTGCCATCGTCTTGCTATCTCCTAAGCCTTCTGTGCCATCAACTGCCGAACCCTTTGATGCCGAGGCTTCTGCTGCCGAAGCTTTTAGGGCAAGAGCGGCCGGCTTCTTCTTGGTTTCCCTGCCATCTTTTTCTTCCTTGATCTCTCGTAAAGACAGCTTGGGCGGAGGGTCAATGATTTCTCGCTGTGGCCCGAACTTTGCAGCAATCCTCTGAAAGTCGCGATCACAATTGTCTGAGCGTGAAAAACTTCCATAGACTGTGATGTTTGTCCCATTGTTCCCAGGCATTTTCAGCTTGAGGCATGCATTATGTGGCATAGCCATGAACTTGGCATACACTGGTCTCCCGAGTATAGCGTGATACTGTGACTCCCAATTCACCACTTCAAACTCGATTTTTTCCTTCCTGAAATTGTCGGCTCTACCGAAGATAACATTCAGGTAGACTTTGCCAAGAGAGTAACCCGGTGCAGTTGGAAGGATCCCGTGGAAGCAGGTGTCTGTTTCTTCCAGCATACTCATGGTGATCCCCATGCTTCTGATTGTGTCGACGAATATCAGGTTTAGTCCGCTTCCACCATCCATGAAGACTTTGCTCATCTTGAACTCCCCAATTTGTGCTTCGACTACCAAGGCGGCGTGTCCTGGTTTTGGTATGGTCATAGGGTGATCTGCTCGACTGAACGTAATGTTCCGAGAAGACCGCGTCGACGTACTCGTGGATGTTTGCCATGATGCTTTCTGCCAAGTTGATTTCTCGGGTGAGCTTCTTCATCTCCCTTTTCGAAACGCCTGTCCTGTGGATCATGCTCATCTGCCCACGTGGCGGTGGAAACGCCTCGTTGGGTTGATGGGGTTGAGCCTGCTGGACTTGATGCTGCGGTGGAGGTGGGGGTGGTGGTGGTAGTTGTTGCTGGCCTGACTGCTGGATTAGTTTGTGCATGTCAAGGAACTGCCGGCAGTCCCTGAGCAGGTGACTTGACTTCGTTTTGCCGTCCTTGGAATCAACATACGAATGCATGTAACAAGGGGCGTTAACCTGTTCAGCGTAAGGTAGTTCGGGAGTCCTCTGCTGTCGTGGTTTATAATTACCACGGTTCCCAGAGTTGTTCCGGTTACCATCGTGCCTCTCGTCTCGATCGTCCTGCCGATCGGAATACCCTGCGGCTACCAGATTGTTATCGTCGTAGTTGCGGTTTTTCCTTCTCTTGTGACGATCCCTTCGGCCACCCGAGTCGTGCTTCGGTTGGTCATCGTCTTCGTCATCACTACGCTGCCGTGGCCTTCGTACGTTGTCCTCACCATCAGCCCAGCTGTTGGCGATTTCCATTAGCTTGGTTATGGTTTTTGGCTTTTTGCGCCCAAGTTCTTCTATGTAACTTTCCCGCTGAACGCCGTCGCTGAAAGCGTCGATTGATCTGTCGACAGATACGTCTTCGGCAGCGTTCAGGAGCTTTGTGAATCTCCCGATGTATGAACGCATCGACTCCTTCTGCTTCTGCCGGCAATTCCGTAGCTCTTCGATCCCGACGGGCCTCTTGTATGTTGCTTGGAAGTTGGCAACGAAGGCGTCTACTAGGTCGTCCCATGATTTGACAGAACCTTTCGGCAGCCCCCTTAGCCAGGCCCGTGCTGAATCTTTCAAGTAAAGCTGTAAGCATTGCATTGCCGCTATCTGGTTTCCTTTGTGCAGGATCACAGTCTGCAGGTAGTCGTCTATCCAGGATCTTGGTTCCTGTTGCCCATCGTACTTGGCAGCATCGGTAGGGGTAGGCTTAAATTTTTTGGGCGGCATTGTTTCGCGGATCTTGTAACTTAGACAGTCAGCTCCCCTGAGCTCGCCGTCGTACTCCTGGTCTTCATCCGAAGAATCGCTGTCGTCATCCTTCCTAGCGGCGCGTCGTCGCCTTGCTTTGTCGATCTTGCTCTGGGTGATTTCGTCTCGAGCATCTCTCGCATGATGTTTCGACCCACTGCCTTGGACGGTGGTCTTTTCCTTTGGCGGGATTAGGTTGTTCCCCAGTATTGCGAGACTCTCCAGGGCACCTTGATGAGCTTGAGCCATGGACCCTTCAGGGCGTTGGTTGATGAGGTATGCGGCGAGGTTGGCTGTTGCTCCTGCAATGGTTTTTGGTCGTGGCATGCCGGCGCTATCCATAGTCATAAAGGATTTGGTCAGATTCGACGTTATTTCCCTGGCGTCATCTTCTGAAAGCCTGGATAGTCTCGACCGGTGCTTGCCTGTTCCCTGAGTGTTTCGGGAGGCACTCCCTTGTGAGCCCCTTCGCCGTTCGCTGGATCGGTCCACCGCAGATAGGCGTCTCTCGAGGGTGGCTTGCTCTTTCGACAGGTGTTCCCGGTTTTTCTCCAGTATGGAGCGATAAGCATTGAGAGTTCCAACCGAAGTTCCTGCGGGAGCGGCGTGTTGTTGAGTACCGCTGCCCTTGCTGTTGCCCACTCTTCATCCGCGATGGTGTAATCGGCTGTCGCGGTTGCTCGGCGCTGTTTTCAAAACTCGCCCTTCTACTGGAACGGGGGGTATGGTCCTCGTCTCCTCTGCGCCTTGTGTTTCCCGTGTTATTGGCGACATAAACCTGATGGTGTGCCGTTCTTCGGGTGGTTCCCTGGATGGTGCTGCCGATACTATCCTCTCCTGATGAATACTGGGCGTTGCAGACGAACGGCGTGTCGCTTGATCCCAGCCCATGCCTAGTGTCGCAGTTCAGGCAGTAGTACGAAGTTAGTTTCGAAGATGAGGAATCATCCGACCCTACCGACATGGAGGACACCGAGCGGGGAGTCGAGGGCACGGGTGAGCACGTCGATTCCGTCAGACCAGCCTACAGATCGAGTGACGATGACGCGTTTGAACCCGTCGATCTGGAAGTGGGGGATTCCAGCAATCGAAGGATTCCTCTCGCGTTGACGTTGTAGTGGACGCTGCCGAAGGTCATCTCCATGTTTCCTTGTAGATCTGAAAAGTTCGAGCGGGAGGAATCGCTGTGTGGGGTAAACTCGTAAGAGCCGAATCGAATCGGGCTTCCCAGGATTGGCGATGATGGTGTTGATGAAGTTGCTAATAAAGCTATCGGCGAAGCCGCCGATGTCATGATCGGATCTACCGATGCCCTGCCTTGTGCCGACAGGGTTCCCACAGACGGCGCCAATTGTCGAGGGTGCTCCTCGGCAATGCCCTCCGATAGGGGCTTAGGGTTGATGGAATCCTGCAAGCTGACACGAGACATCGGTACACAGACAAGCGGGGAGAGCAATTTACCCAGGTTCGGGGCCCTCGATGAGGTAAAACCCTTACGTCCTGACTGTCTGTTCTTGATTATGATGAAAACAGGTTACAATGGGGTGCCGAATAGTTCGGCTGTGATCTCGTCGAGATGCTAGTTGCTAGGTAACCTAGTTCTAAGCTTCTGCTGGCTAGTATTGCTAAGATTGATTGTGTCCCTCGATAGCCCCTCTCCTGGCTTTTATATACGTGGCCAGGTCTCGAGAGGTCTATTCGAGTACGAGTTGGTTTACAGTAGATCTATCTCCAATCTTTCCTTGTTTGGCTTCCTCCATGTCTTGTACTCCAAGTAATCTTCCGTCGCACCGCCCTAGTGGCCCATCTTGCCATCGGGTACCTTCATGGGCCTCCAGCTGGACTGTGTAGGGTAGAGCAATAGTAGTTACCCGAAGGGTAATGCCCACGTCAAAGAACAATGGGGAAAGTCAACAAAAGACTCCAAGATCTAGATCCCAAGAGTTCCCCTCACTTAGAGAATAAATGGTTTGGTGGAAGTGTAGATCTAGATCTCCTCTCTTAGATCCCTCAAAAATGAGCAAGAATCATGGGGGGGAACAAGAGAGAGAGCAACTTCTTCAAATGCAACAATGGAGGTGAGAGAAAGGGAAGAAGTAACTCAGCCCAAGGTGGAAGAAGGGCTATTTATAGCCCAAGAGCAAATATAACCGTTGGGGAAAAGTTGGGCTGAGTCAACCGTCGAGGAGGCCGGTCAACCGGGCCTGGGGCCGGGATGTCCGGTCCAGGGCCCGGTTAGACCGGGCCACAGACCGGACCAGCCGGTCCAAACCGGTCGGCAGGCCGGACCCCGACCGGGGTAATTTTGTGTCGTCCAGGAGGTCACCCGGTTGGCGCCCGAATGGCGCCCGGTTGACCGGTCGGCACGCCGGGCCATCCGGTTGGGAGGCCGGCTGACCGGGCGGCAGACCGGAACCGGCCGGCGCATGGGCCGGTCCGACCGGGTTCCTGGCCGGGTGAGCAGGAAAACATGTTATACAAAAACTGTGATAACTTTTGTGTCCGTACCCCGATTGACATGAAACCAAATTTGTTGGAAAAGATAACGACGAATAGAACCCCAACAGAAATATGGAGACTCCTCACAGAACATTTTAGATGATTTTAGAGAGGGAGTCTCTGATACGTCTCCAACGTATCGATAATTTCTTGTGTTCCATGCCACATTATTGATGTTATCTACATGTTATATGCACACTTTATGTCATATTCGTGCATTTTCTGGAACTAACCTATTAACAAGATGCCGAAGTGCCGCTTCCTGTTTTCTCGCTGTTTTTGGTTTCGAAATCCTAGTAACGAAATATTCTCGGAATCGGACGAAATCAACGCCAAAGTTCCTATTTTACCCGGAAGCCTCCAGAACACACGAGAACCACCAGGGAGGGGGCACAGGCCCACCAAACCCTAGGCCGGCGCGGCCAGGGGGAGGCCCGCGCCACCCTATGGTGTGGGCACCCCCTCGACCCTCTGGCGCCGCCTCTCCGCCTATAAGAAGCCCCTGGATTAGAAAACCCGATACCAATTGACGAAACCCACAGAAACCTTCCAGAGCCGCCGCCATCGCGAAGCCAAGATCTGGGGGACAGGATCTCTGTTCCGGCACCCTGCCGGAGCGGGGAAGTGCCCCGGAAGGCTTCTCCATCGACACCGCTGCCATCTCCACCGCCATCTTCATCACCGCTGCTGCTCCCATGAGGAGGAGTAGTTCTCCATCGAGGCTCGGGGCTGTACCGGTAGCTATGTGGTTCATCTCTCTCCTATGTGTTTCAATACAATAATCTCATGAGCTGCCCTACATGATTGAGATTCATATGATGATGCTTGTAATCTAGATGTCATTATGCTAGTCTAGTGAGTTTTACTTATGTGATCTCCGGAGACTCCTAGTCCCACGTGTGTAAAGGTGACAAGTGTGTGCACCGTGTGGGTCTCTTAGGCTAGATTTCACGAATACTTATTCACCGTTGAATGGCATAGTGAGGTGCTTATTTATATCTCTTTATGATTGCAATGTGTTTGTATCACAATTTATCTATGTGCTACTCTAGTGATGTGTTATTAAAGTAGTTCTATTCCTCCTGCACGTGTGTAATGGTGACAAGTGTGTGCACCGTGTTAGTACTTGGTTTGTGCTATGATCATGATCTCTTGTAGATTATGGAGTTAACTATTGCTATGATAATATTGATGTGATCTATTCCTCCTACATATGCATGAAGGTGACAAGTGTGCATGCTATGCTAGTACTTGGTTTAGTAGCGTTGATCTATCTTACACTAAAGGTTACTAAAACATGAGCATTATTGTGGAGCTTGTTAACTCCGGCATTGAGGGTTCGTGTAATCCTACGCAATGTGTTCATCATCCAACAAAAGTGTAGAGTATGCATTTATCTATTCTGTTATGTGATCAATGTTGAGAGTGTCCACTAGTGAAAGTGTAATCCCTAGGCCTTGTTCCTAAATACTGCTGAGTTACTACCGCTTGTTTACATTGCTTTATCATGCGTTACTACCGCTGCAATACCACCACCATCAACTACGCGCCAAGCACTTTTCTCGGCACCGTTGCTACTGCTCATACTTATTCATACCACCTCGTATTTCACTATCTCTTCGCCGAACTAGTGCACCTATTAGGTGTGTTGGGGACACAAGAGACTTCTTGCTTTGTGGTTGCAGGGTTGCATGAGAGGGATATCTTTGACCTCTTCCTCCCCGAGTTCGATAAACCTTGGGTATCCACTTAAGGGAAACTTGCCGCTGTTCTACAAACCTCTCGCTCTTGGAGGCCCAACACTGTCTACAGGAAAGGAGGGGGAACGTAGACATCAAGCACTTTTCTCGGCGCCGTTGCCGGGGAGGAAAGGTAAAAGCTCTCATACTACGGTCGCAGTGTAAAGTATTTTTCCGGCGCCGTCGTGTGTGTGCTCGAAGCTATTTCCTTTAGATCCTGCAATTGCATCTTTTTGTTTCTTGTTTACACTAGTTTGGCATAATGTACAAGAGTGAGCTTCTTATTCTATTTCCTGATTTAAAACATGGATTGTTTGATGCGAAAATTAAAAAACCTATGAAATCTTCTTTGCATGCTCGGTAGTAATATTAGTATGAACGCTTTGAACACCATTGTTGATAATGATATAGAAAGTTCTAAGCTTGGGGAAGCTGGTTTTCATGATATTTTTAGTCCCCCAAGCATTGAGGAGAAAATTTTCTTTGATGATACTTTGCCTCCTATTTATGATGATAATGATAGTGGTCTTTTGGTGCCACTTACTGCTGAGAGTAAATTTTGTTGTGATTATACTATGCCTCTTACACTTGATGAGAATAATAATGATAGCTACTTTGTCGAATTTGCTCCCACTACTACTAATAAAATTGATTATGCTTATGTGGAGAGTGATAATTTTATGCATGAGACTCATGATAAGAATGCTTTATGTGATAGTTATATTGTTGAGTTTGCTCATGTTGCTACTGAAAGTTATTATGAGAGAGGAAAATATGGTTGTAGAAATTTTCATGTTACTAAAACACCTCTCTATGTGCTGAAATTTTTGAAGCTACACTTGTTTTATCTTCCTATGCTTGTTACTTTGCTCTTCATGAACTTGTTTATTTACAAGATTCCTATGCATAGGAAGCATGTTAGACTTAAATGTGTTTTGAATTTGCCTCTTGATGCTCTCTTTTGCTTCAAATACTATTTCTTGCGAGTGCATCATTAAAACTGCCGAGCCCATCTTAATGGCTAAAAAGAAAGAACTTCTTGGGAGATAACCCATGTGTTATTTTGCTACAGTACTTTGTTTTATATTTGTGTCTTGGAAGTTGTTTACTACTGTAGCAACCTCTCCTTATCTTAGTTTTGAGTTTTGTTGTGCCAAGTTAAGCCGTTGATAGAAAAGTAAGTACTAGATTTGGATTACTGCGCAGTTCCAGATTTCTTTGCTGTCACGAATCTGAGCCCACTGCCCTGCAGGAAGCTCAGAAAATTATGCCAATTTACGTGCATGATCCTCAGATATGTACGCAACTTTCATTCAATTTGAGCATTTTCATTTGAGCAAGTCTGGTGCCATTTTAAAATTCGTCAATACGAACTGTTCTGTTTTGACAGATTCTGCCTTTTATTTCGCATTGCCTCTTTCGCTATGTTGGATGAATTTATTTGATCCATTAATGTCCAGTAGCTTTATGCAATGTCCAAAAGTGTTAAGAATGATTGTGTCACCTCTGAACATGTTAATTTTTATTGTCCACTAACCCTCTAATGAGTTGTTTCGAGTTTGGTGTGGAGGAAGTTTTCAAGGGTCAAGAGAGGAGGATGATATACTACGATCAAGAAGAGTGAAAAGTCTAAGCTTGGGGATGCCCCGGTGGTTCATCCCTGCATATATCAAGAAGACTCAAGCGTCTAAGCTTAGGGATGCCCAAGGCATCCCCTTCTTCATCGACAAATTATCAGGTTCCTTCTCTTGAAACTACATTTTTATTCGGCCACATCTTATGTGCTTTACTTGGAGCGTCTGTGTGCTTTTGTTTTTGTTTTTGTTTGAATAAATTGGATTACACCATGCTTGTGTGGGAGAGAGACACGCTCCGCTGGTTCGTATGAACACATGTGTTCTTAGCTCATAATATTCATGGCGAAGTTTCCTCTTCGTTAAATTGTTATATGGTTGGAATTGGAAAATGATACATGTAGTAATTGCTATAATGTCTTGGGTAATGTGATACTTGGCAATTGTTGTGCTCATGTTTAAGCTCTTGCATCATATACTTTGCACCTATTAGTGAAGAATACATAGAGCATGCTAAAATTTGGTTTGCATAATTGGTCTCTCTAAGGTCTAGATAATTTCTAGTAAGGTGTTTGAACAACAAGGAAGACGATGTATAGTCTTATAATGCTTTCAATATGTCTTTTATGTGAGTTTTGCTGCACCGGTTCATCCTTGTGTTTGTTTCAAATAAGCCTTGCTAGCCTAAACCTTGTATCGAGAGGGAATACTTCTCATGCATCCAAAACCTTGAGCCAAACAACACCATGCCATTTGTGTCCACCATACCTACCTACTACATGGTATTTCCCGCCATTCCAAAGTAAATTGCTTGAGTGCTACCTTTAAATAATTCAAAATTTATCACCTCTAATTTGTGTCAATGTTTTATAGCTCATGAGGAAGTATGTGGTGTTTTATCTTTCGATCTTGTCATTTACTTCTACGTACTTTCACAATGGACTAGTGGCACATCCGCTTATCCAATAATTTTGCAAAAAGAGTCGGCAATGGGGTTCCTCACTCGATTAATTAACTTGCATTAATAATTCTCTTCACATGTTTTGCTCGATTCATCAAGAAGCAACTTAATTTTGCAAATAGACACTCCTTCATGGTATGTGATTGTTGGAAGGCACCCGAGGATTCGGTTAGCCATGGCTTGTGTAAGCAAAAGGTTGGGAGGAGTTTCATCCATAAATAAAGAAAAACTAAACTAAAGTACATGTGTAAACAAAAGAGAAGAGGGATGATCTACCTTGCTGGTAGAGATAACGTCCTTCATGGGAGCCGCTCTTGAAAGTCTGGTTGATGAGGTAGTTAGAGTACCCGCTACCATTCGTTGACAACAACATACACCTCTCAAAACTTTATTTTTATGCTCTCTTTATGTTTTCAAAATAAAAGCTCTAGCACAAATATAGCAATCGATGCTTTCCTCTTTGAAGGACCATTCTTTTACTTTCATTGTTGAGTCGGTCTCACCTATTTCTCTCCATCTCAAGAAGCAAACACTTGTGTGAACTGTGCATTGATTCCTACATACTTGCTTATTGCACTTATTATATTACTCTATGTTGACAATATCCATGAGATATACATGTTACAAGTTGAAAGCAACCGCTGAAACTTAATCTTCTTTTGTGTTGCTTCAATACCTTTACTTTGAATTATTGCTTTATGAGTTAACTCTTATGCAAGACTTATTGATGCTTGTCTTGAAGTGCTATTCATGAAAAGTCTTTGCTTTATGATTCAGTTGTTTACCCATGTCATATACATTGTTTTGATCGCTGCATTCACTACATATGCTTTACAAATAGTATGATCAAGTTTATGATGGCATGTCACTCCAGTAAATTATCTTTGTTATCGTTTTACCCGCTCGGGACGAGCAGTAACTAAGCTTGGGGATGCTGATACGTCTCCAACGTATCGATAATTTCTTGTGTTCCATGCCACATTATTGATGTTATCTACATGTTATATGCACACTTTATGTCATATTCGTGCATTTTCTGGAACTAACCTATTAACAAGATGCCGAAGTGCCAGTTCCTGTTTTCTGCTGTTTTTGGTTTCAGAAATCCTAGTAACGAATTATTCTCGGAATCGGACGAAATCAACGCCAAAGTTCCTATTTTACCCGGAAGCCTCCGGAACACACGAGAACCACCGTGGAGGGGGCACAGGCCCACCAAACCCTAGGCCGGCGCGCCAGGGGGGGGCCCGCGCCACCCTATGGTGTGGGCACCCCCTCGACCCTCTGGCGCCGCCTCTCCGCCTATAAGAAGCCCCTGGATCAGAAAACCCGATACCAATTGACGAAACCCACAGAAACCTTCCAGAGCCGCCGCCATCGCGAAGCCAAGATCTGGGGGACAGGATCTCTGTTCCGGCACCCTGCCGGAGCGGGGAAGTGCCCCCGGAGGCTTCTCCATCGACACCGCTGCCATCTCCACCGCCATCTTCATCACCGCTGCTGCTCCCATGAGGAGGGAGTAGTTCTCCATCGAGGCTCGGGGCTGTACCGGTAGCTATGTGGTTCATCTCTCTCCTATGTGTTTCAATACAATAATCTCATGAGCTGCCCTACATGATTGAGATTCATATGATGATGCTTGTAATCTAGATGTCATTATGCTAGTCTAGTGAGTTTTACTTATGTGATCTCCGGAGACTCCTAGTCCCACGTGTGTAAAGGTGACAAGTGTGTGCACCGTGTGGGTCTCTTAGGCTAGATTTCACGTAATACTTATTCACTCGTTGAATGGCATAGTGAGGTGCTTATTTATATCTCTTTATGATTGCAATGTGTTTGTATCACAATTTATCTATGTGCTACTCTAGTGATGTGTTATTAAAGTAGTTCTATTCCTCCCGCACGTGTGTAATGGTGACAGTGTGTGCACCGTGTTAGTACTTGGTTTGTGCTATGATCATGATCTCTTGTAGATTATGGAGTTAACTATTGCTATGATAATATTGATGTGATCTATTCCTCCTACATATGCATGAAGGTGACAGTGTGCATGCTATGCTAGTACTTGGTTTAGTAGCGTTGATCTATCTTACACTAAAGGTTACTAAAACATGAGCATTATTGTGGAGCTTGTTAACTCCGGCATTGAGGGTTCGTGTAATCCTACGCAATGTGTTCATCATCCAACAAAAGTGTAGAGTATGCATTTATCTATTCTGTTATGTGATCAATGTTGAGAGTGTCCACTAGTGAAAGTGTAATCCCTAGGCCTTGTTCCTAAATACTGCTGAGTTACTACTCGCTTGTTTACATTGTTTTACTGCGTTACTACTGCTGCAATACCACCACCATCAACTACGCGCCAAGCACTTTTCTCGGCACCGTTGCTACCGCTCATACTTATTCATACCACCTGTATTTCACTATCTCTTCGCCGAACTAGTGCACCTATTAGGTGTGTTGGGGACACAAGAGACTTCTTGCTTTGTGGTTGCAGTGGTTGCATGAGAGGGATATCTTTGACCTCTTCCTCCCTGAGTTCGATAAACCTTGGGTATCCACTTAAGGGAAACTTGCTGCTGTTCTACAAACCTCTGCTCTTGGAGGCCCAACACTGTCTACAGGAAAGGAGGGGGAACGTAGACATCAGTCTCCCACCGTCAAGAAACAGTGAAGACGTCCAAACTCGAAAACGCAATAGAAGATGCATGCGGATTCCGTTTTCGATGAACTTGGGCTTGTTGTAAAGCTAGCAACAAGCTCAAGAACCTCACACAGAGAAACACCAAGAAGCAATAGGGATATGCAAAGTATGCAAAGGATTGAGCTCCCTAAGACGATGCGATCAAGTTACCCAACCGAAAGCCCCTCTTGATAGTGCGGCTATCTATCCTATAATCCGGTCTCCCAACAACCACCTTGAGACCGGTAAAAGGAAAACCTAGCAAGGCCATACCTTTGCCTTGCGCATCCGGCTTGATCTTGATGATAGTTCTTCAAAATCCACTCAAGCCGGAATGCCTCACTTGATCATCGTCGCTTCGTGAAGACTCACAAATGCTCCCCCATACACCATGATGGGAAAGCTCTATTGATGCACATCTTCACATGTCCATTATCACCAAATGGATGGCAAGCTTCAAGCATGTGATCCACTTGAGATGCTCATCTTGAACTTGCCCGACTTAACCTTGTACCTTCTCATACTCTCATAAGATAGAGCATGGCCAATATTGAGTTCCACATAAGAACTCCATCTTCATTTCTTCTTCTTGATCATATCACATATATATCTTCAAATCGATGATCTTGATGCCAACACACAAGATGTATCTTTATTTACATGGCATCCATACTTGAATCCAACACATGGAATACAAGTAGAGCCTATGGAATATTCCTACATATAAACTCAATGAAAACATTAGTCCATAGGGGTTGTCATTAATTACCAAAACCACACATAGGGGCAATATACCCTTACAGTTGGTTTGCGGAAGATGGGGAAGGGATCTAGCTGTCGGCTGTGCGGCGGCTTGGTGTTTGCCACGGATCCGGAGCTGAAGATGGTTGGGAGCGTGTCTCCCGCCGATGTTCTTTTCGGGTCAAGATCTAGCTTCATGGAGCTGGTGGAAATTGAGGATCTTCAACGCCTGTGTGCTAGGTGCCTCTTCTGCTCCGGGGATGCAGCTTCTCCGTGCGGTTTCCTCCCTCCGGCGACGGTGGTCGGATGTGCGCGGTGCGGCGGCGGCGGATGCGGCGAAGACGGAGGACTAGGGTTCTCTGGATTCTTCTCCGTAGATAGGTGGTGTTACTCTGCATGGTTGCTCTGTTCAGGCTCGTAACCACCGCCATCGCCGGGTGCTTGACTGCTCTGGCCTAATTCGTAACCACCTCCTCCACTGTAACCGCCTTCAGGAGGCGCTACCTCCTTCGCCACCGGAAGAACTGATGCCACAGGGTTAGTTTCTCTCCCTTCAGACCCTTTTAACCAGCTCACCCACTTAGACGTATCATCTACATGCCTTAGATACCATAAAATGTTTGATACCGACTTAGTCCACAATGCATGCACACCACTGTGTGCACTTCAGGATTAAGCCCGAAACATTATGTCAACCAGTCCTTCACCTGCTCAATTGTCCATGTTCTAGGAGCAGTCATATTCATCTCTACGGATTTGAACTCACTCAGATCAACTCCCATTTCATTTGATCGGACACCACCCAGATCATAGTAAAATACTATCTTCACTACATCTGTCATCTGTGCTCACCTAAAAAAAATTCCGCCCGCGTCAACAAACGTAACTACTACACAACACATACATACACTAACACTAAAACCAGCCCACATAAACCAACACAATTAACACTAATATGCAAAGATTAGGGTTTACCCTTGTAGCATGAGCAGCCTCTCCAACTGCAGCATCACGAACAACACGCAACACCTCAGCACCACCATCAATCCACAGCAGCAGCAGCTCAGCCCCTTACACCACCACCAACCTCCACCACTTCATCACCATTGCTGCTAAACAGCACCACCAAACGCCTCCAAACCCTAACCGATCTGTAGATCAGGCTTCCCTCAACTAATACCAGCAAAACGGTGAAGTTTTATTGGCTAAATCAGTGAGTATGTACGAAAAATGGAGAGTTTTTCGAGTTGTTTTCGTGTGCTGCAGACGAACAGGGAGCAAGGAAGAACAAAGGAGGAAGGAAGAAGCGGCGCGACGGGGTGCATCTGCGGTGCCGAATAAAAGGAGACGGGCGCGGCACGGGAGCGTCTGCGGCGTCGAAAGCTGTGCCATGCATGGTCGGCCACCAACGTGCCATCCTAAGTTGAGCTAGAAGTGGATGTGCGCTCGGGCCTAAGAGCATCTCCAGCCTTCTCCCGACCAGACCCCCGGCAACCCTTTTTTTTCATCCGGAAGGTGAAAAATGGCCCAGCCGCATCTCCGGTTCCTCATTTTCGTCCAGATTTGGGCATTCATCCATCCGGCAAGCCCATGTCATTCCTGGCCCTCCGGGACGCGCTCGGGGAGTCCGGAGGAAACGAAAGTGCGGAAAACGTCGAGAAAACTTCCCGCGCGCCTGGTGGCCCCGACTTGTCGGCGAGAAAGGCCGATTGTCGACCTCATCGCATCGTCTTCCGCGCGCTGTAAAATCCTGCCGCCGGTCAGTCTTCGCCGGACGGGTCACTTCCATGCGCCGTTTTAATGCCGTAGTCTCCAATTCACGCGCGGTTCCCTCTATTTATCGCGGAACTGCCGCGTCTGGCCGTATTTACCACCACCGTCTCCCTACTCTCCCCAACCCAAACTTCTCTCCCCAATCTCCTCGGGCGAGCAATGGCGGGCTACGGCAACGGCGCGGCGAACAACGGCTTCGGCCGGCGGTCGCTGCACCAATGGGAGGCTCGACTGCTGCACATGGCGGGCTACCCGGCGCCGCCGGAGTTCCGCGCGCCTGAGTGCGGGGGGCGTCCCGATCCTGCCTCCTCCGGTGGGAGGCGACGCGCTCGACACCGAGATCGACGCCGTGCTTGTCACCCTTAGCGATGAGCAGCGCGTGGAGAAGGGCTTCTTCCCGGACAACTACACCGTCTGGAACGAGTTCTTCCGACGAAGTTATGAACGAGAACTCGCTTCGTACGACCGTCCCCCCTCCTCCAGCGCGCAACAACGCCGCCGGCCGCCGGCGCTGGTGGAGCGCGCTTGGCCGCACCCTCGAGAATGTGCTTGCGCACATCGAGGGCGGCAACTACCCCGTCCTGGGGATGCCGCCGGCGGCGGCGGTGATTTCCATGTCGCGCTGACACGGAAGCTCCTGGATGTGTCCGCGTCGGGGTCGGCGGTAAGGTCCGTGTCGTGCAGCTATGGATCCGCGCCTCCAGCGATGCCGAGGACGACGGTGAAGATGGAGCCGGCGTCGCCTCCGCCGACCAGAGGGCGCAGCAGCGACACCCTCGTCATTCGCGAGGGGGCGCGCGCCTCGTCGTCACCGACGCGCGGGAGGAAGAGGAAGGCGAAGAAGGAGAGCGCAGCGGCAGCTGCTGCTGCGTCTCACCTCGCCGCGGAGGAGGCCGCATGGGCCGAGGAGGCGGCGGTGGCCGAGGCGATCGCGAGGTCCCTCCAAGACCTCGCGTCCGCCGACAATACCCTCCCCATGGACGCGGCCCTCGCCTGGTCCAGGCAGGACTGGAAGCCTCTTATCAAGTGATGTGGAACTCAACGATATGGTTATTCCTTCGAAATTGATCACCTACCAGAGGTCTTTGACGGGCCATTGTTTCGCGGAAGCTATTGTGAATTGTATTTGTTGTTTTTTGTATTAGAAAACAGTATTTAAACATGCCAGTTTCCTGGTCTGAAAGTTTTCCTCTAGGGATACTCAACATGGTGATGTTGTCTTGCATAAATTGTATATCTTGCCTTGCTGTACGTGAACAAATTTTTGCTACGCCATAGCATATGAAAATGTGACTAGTTTTGAACAGCTGATGCAATACACATGTAATATCGATTCAGTTTTCTTTGAGCCATGGTGTAATATGCTGCTCGAATTTTCTACAAATGGAGTATGAATTGAGCTTCAATAGCTACACAATCAGATTGGAGTGACATACAATTTAATCTGAACAAAACTAGACGAACAATTACACAGAACAGTAACATTAAACGATGAGGGGCTACAAGTTCAAGGTTACATTGCAGCTCCTGGCAAACTTAAATATTCTGATTCATTGCGCCGATTGTTCAGAGCTTTGCTTCGTTACGCTCGGGGTCCGATCCGACGCGCATCAGTATCCGGTTCGCATCGGAAAGATCTTGCTTGGCGACTTGGACCGCTGCTGCTGGTTCGTGGACTGCAGCGCCTGGCCGACCATGGCGGCGCGCGAGACGCGTGACACGGGCGTGCCGCCGGCCAGCGCGCGCTGGTAGGCCTCGTCGTCCTCCATGTTCCCGCCTCCCTCCAGCGCCAGGTGCACGAGGTGCCGCATGTCGTACGACGTCAGCTCGTGCTGTTCGGTGAGCTCGGGACCGTCGGAGCGCGCCTCGAAGCCCGACAGCTGCAGGTTTCCCATCTCGAGCGCGAGCGCGCCGCCGCGGAACGGGCGCACCGAGAACTGGGCGCCACAATCGTCCTCGTCGTCGTCGTCATCCTCGTATCCGGCGACTATATGCTGGTCCAGCAGGTTCCGGGCGCCGCTCAGATCGAACTCGCCGAACTCCATGTCGCTCCCGCTCTCGTCGTCTTCCTCCTCCGACGAGTCGTACCACGAGTCTTCAGCCGGAATCTCGGCGAATGGGACCAGCTTGCCGTGCTCGTTCGCGGTGGCCATGTCTACTAGCTCTGCTTGCATGAACGGACGGACTTGCAACGCCGATGAGGCGATGAGCACTGCGAGCGCGAGAGAACTTCAGAGCAGGTTTTTCTCGTTCTGCGGACATGGTGCCTCCTTATATAGGCCAGGTGATGGTGCTGAGAAAAAAGAGGGAGCAGAATTCGACTCAGTCGAGAAGTCCCATACCGAAGGAAAAATTGAGAACTTCAAGTTGGAGTCGGATTGGCTTGTTCGACGGTGGATCCGCGAAAAACGCACCTACTGTTTTTAGATTAAAAATCGGACTCAGTTGGTAGTTATCTGGAGATCTGTGCTGCAGTTTGGACTTTTTTTTTTTCTTCCGAGAATACACCCTAGAAGTTCTTCGATGAATAGAGTATATTAAAGAGCTATATACATTTTTAGTCCCGCAACTTGCGTGGCATGTGCAAACTAGTCCCACAACTTGTAAAATGGGGTACCGTAATCACACAATTTGTATTGATGTGCAAAAGCTGGTCCAACTGACTCAGGAGCAGCCACGTGGAGATGTCTTTTTTGCAAAAATAACCTTGCATGTTTTTCTATTGAAATGTGTCCGCAATTCTGGCTTACCATGCCAGTTCCACCTGTCAGACGAGATATATATATTAAAATTAATTGCGCCGGGTTGGGGACTCGAACCGGCAATCATAGCGTAGTAGGCCGCATGATACAAGCCACTGCGGCAGAAAACAATTTATGTTGTAGCACTTACAGTAAATCCATATAAAATAGCCTACAACTTCCTCCAAACGATTACAGTAACTCCGCGTCGTGCCCATGTTATAAGCTGCTAACCTGAGTTTCAATTGGATTACAAATCTACTCCATGTAGTGCAAGGTATTACTTGGAGGCTTGGAGCCCGTTAAGTTAAGTAGCTGTGTTGCACTACCACCACCAACATCAAAAACAGGCAACACCGTGCCAAAAAATAGTGTATAATCAATATGAACTGTGATTTATGTACATCGAACGTATCTCCAGCCGCGTTCCCTAAATTATTCTCCAAAGGCTATTTGGGACGCATCGGACACCCGCCGTTCAATATGATATCCGGCACTGTAATATCCCAGGTTTAGAGGCTACAAAATGAGAGAACACCAAAGTGTGCATTGCATTATGCATAGAAAATCCGGGAAATTTTCGCGCTTTCAAATAAAACTTACCACAATAACTGAAGTTTCACTTGACTTGCTGGAATTGAAGTAGATCATCAAGTCAAGCGCTATAAACTTCACTGTGATCTTTGCTAAAACCTTATTTTGGGTAGACATAATTTGATCCATAGGTTGGATCAAAAGGAACTAGAACTATTACACAACATTTAAAAGTTCTGGTCAACCTGTGAAGACTGACGGGCATAGTTTTCAGAATAAAATAAACCTTTTGAAGAAATGTTTATGAAAACTTGCATTGGCCTATGACTTTCTGGTCTATGGCTGTAGCTAGTGCATGATACACCTATTTCCTAATATGAACTTGCTGAGTACGCTCGTACTCATTCCCTCCCATTTGAACCCCCTTCTTAGATCAAGGCATCGAAGGAGAAACTACCGTGGAACTCGAAGACAAAGGAGTCAACTGTAACAAGATGAAGAATCCAATCAAAGAAGTCAATGGAGTCAACTTCGGCATCAGCTAGAGTGGAAACTTAGACTAGTAATAGAAGAGAATCTTTCCCTAATCCTAGCACCTAAGTAGCTAGATTTCTATAGCAAGCCAAGTAGCTCTTGAACTTGAGTTAGCAATAAGATAGACTACGAGTCGTTCTTCTGGAGTTTTATTTGAAGTTTACCTCACTGTAAAGTAGGAGGCTGTGTTGATCTTATGTAAACAGCTCTTGTGTACTTCTATAGACATGCCTTGGACTCGCATATGTTTTTGTTGTACCACTCTGAGAGATGTAATATGAGTGGAACGGTGTTTCACTTGTGTTATGTCAACGACTTGTGTACTACACCATGCAGTGGTACGCTAGGTCATCACAGGCACCACGAGTCATAGGCAGGCGCCGCAACATCCTCGCCGCCACAGATTCGGGCATGGTATCCTTACCGTAACCGAGGCATAGGCATTGTAAGGGGTGGGCTACCCTGTGCCGTCGGACATATGCGTCTGCCGAGCAGTGGCAGCTGGAAATGGTCGTTAACAGGATGGACATCCCGCCTGTGCCCACGCTGGTGACTAATCGGTACTACCATGAGATCAAGTCCTAGCGGCACCACCTGATCCCAGAGGAGCGCGGCGATCCCAACTAGATCGCCACCAACAGTGCCTTGTCGCATGCAGCGACGGCCCCGATGACACGTCGGGGTTCAACGCAGTGTTCATGTCGTCGTTGAACGATCACATCAACTGGGAGGGGAACATCAAGGATGTGGTCGCCATGTCTATCCGCGATAGTGGCAGGCCGGTCGTCGACCTGACACGTGATGAACACGAGGCTGGTCCCAACGGTGTGGTTATGGGTGAGCCCGCCGACGAGGACTACAATATCTTCCAGTACTAGGACCGCTCCGGCCGCCGCAACATCATTAGTTTATTTAATGTTTAAATTTAGTCAGATTTTATTCAATTTTTTTGTAATATATACCAAATTTAAATGAATTCAAGTGTTTTTTGGTTCAATTTAATTTTTCAAATTTATGTTGGGAGGCGTGACTGAAATCAGACGTGCCGCCAAAAAGATACTACGCGGCTAGAGGAACTAGAGATGCTCTAATTGGTGTTCGATGCATGCTATGGTGGTTGCAAGTTAGTTTCAGATAGCAATCTTACTGTGAAGGTCTCGACAGAATTTGTATTGTGCCCGAGTGGAATTGCTTCACGCGATCGGTAGTTCGAGTCACCGCACTTACGTATTTCATTTTATTCTTCTCTAACATAGGTGGGACACGTACGATACATGTACATTTCAATACAAAAACATGCAGGGTCATTTTTGCAAAAAGACATCTCCACATGGCCTCTCCTCAGTCGGTTGGACCACCTTTTACACAGCAATACAAATTGTGAGACTAAGGTACCCCATTTTACAAGTTGTGGGACTAGTTTGCACATCCCATGCAAGTTGTGGGACTAGAAATATATATAGCTCTATATTAAATACACACAACCTCTAGAGAACTCTTAAATGGTATATCAATATTATAGGAAAGGCCAAGACGGCCGGTACACCATCCAAAGGGCACCATGAAACACAATGCCACACGAGCAGCATGATACAAATATAGCGCCACACGATTAACAACACTACCCGCTATATATAGCTAACCGCAAGGACACACCTTACACCACCACTCGCGAAGAATGACAAGGATGCGATGTGCTAAGCTTCTAGGCCGCGTCACAGCCCATAAGGGCCTAAGGGCTAGCAAGAGAATGACAGGACTGAACTAGACTGGAGGTGGGGACGCCCAAGAACATCCACTGCCATACAATTGTTTGCAACTAGTAGACATGTTTTGTGTTTGTATGTAGACTGAGGACGATCTAGCAGCCTGTGTGGCCCTCTTTAGCTGGATGCCGGCTGGCGGCTGCATTGCCCTTTGCCAGTGTTGAGGACGGTGATGTCGTGGTTTAGAGCCTGTACCTATTTAACTAGCTCATGGTCCTTATTGTGGTGGCCACTTGTGTGGAACAATGGTGATGAAATGGTTACTAACATTCGTACATCTCTTAACATGAGTAATCAAGTTTGACGAACCTTTAACAAGGTTTTAATCTCCTCAACTACTGTCGTAATGGACTGTCGTAATGGACTGACAGGTCTATATCACCTCTATTCACCATCTTGACTAGCCATAGGGTTCGACATGACTCATTTCTTCATAAATAGTCAACTCGAGCTGAAGATACCAGACTTAAACTATTGTCTTCCATCACCTATATACACTAAAAGCGTACATGAGAGAGAGAGAGGAGGCGATATAGAAAAATCAATATATATAGGGATCCCCCCTCGTCGGCGATGCCGCTGGCCCGCCTCGTCTTCGGGGGACTTGGAGCCTTGAAGGTGCAACGGACCATGGCCTCTTGATGGCATGGGGTTTCAGTTCTTTTTTGTATTTTGATATTTGCAATGTCTTCTTAAGGATGGTGAGACGCGGCTACATCCTGAAGTCAGAATAAAGTCCTCCGTGCCCTATCCTCGTTCCGGCGGTGCGCCTAGCGCCGACAAAGGGCGTGCGGAGTTGTCTTCTCTACGAATCTCCTATGATCCGGTCCGTGTTCGTGTTAGTTGGTGTGGTTGCAAGTCTAGGCCTTCTGACCCATGGTTACTATCTTTAGCGATGGTTGTTGCTCTGATGCGCTGATCCAGGTATTAGCACAACGACTTCCCACCTTTCGACTACAACAAGTTCTAGGATGACAAGATTTGCCCGAATCCAGTGTGGGAGGGGCGAGGCGCTAGGCGTAGGTGATCCAAAAATCTATTTGTAATTATTTTACTTTTAAAATTCTTTGTACTACTCTCAATGATTACCTAGATTGGTGGATTTATCGCAACAAAAAAAGGTATACACTAAAACACGCTTTGAGTGCGGGATGTGATCTATCCGAATGATTTTAGAGGATGCAATACACTTTAGCTCTGGGCAAATACGAATTTAATTTCAATGGATACATAGTCAGATCGGACATACAATTTGATCGAATGGGTTTCATCTTTCAGGAAGACAGGAACAGTTGCACAACATGGCCACAAAAGAGGAAAGTAAAAAAAATCTGGTTCCGATCCGGCACGCATTCAGAACCCGGTTCGCATAGGAAAGATCTGGATTGGCAACCTGGACTGTTGGTGGTGAAGTGGTGATGGTGGTGAACGTATTTAAACTGCCAGTTTCCTGGTCTCAAAGTTTTCCTGTCGGGATACTCAACATGGTGATGCAGTCTCGCATAAAATGCGCATCTTGCCCTGCTGTACCTGACCAAATTTTTGCTCCGCCATAGCATGTGAGAATGTGACTAGTTTTGAACAGCTGATGCAATAGAAATGTAATACTATCGATTTCTGTTTTGTTTGAACTATGGTGTAAGATGCTGCTCGAATTTTCTACAAATTGAATATGAATTGAGTTTCAATAGCTACACAATCAGATTGGAGCGACATAAAGTTTGATCTGAACAAGCTTTGCTCTTCACGAACAATTACACAGAAGATTAACATTAAACGATGGGGGACTACAAGGTCAAGGTTACATTGCAGCTTGAATTTCCTGATACATTTCGGATTCTTGAGAGCTTTGCTTCCTCTTGCTTCAATCTGACGCGCATCAATATCCGGTTCTCATCGGAAAGATCTGGCTTGGCGACTTGGACCGCTGCTGCTGCTGCTGGCTCGCGGACTGCAGCGCCTGGCCGACCATGACGGCGCGCGAGGCACGCGACATGGGCGTGCCGCCGTCCAGCGCACGCTGGTAGGCCTCGTCGTCCTCCATGCTCCCGCCTCCCTCCAGCGCCAGGTGCACGAGGTGCCGCATGTCGTACGATGTCAGCTCGTGCTGGTCGGTGATCTCGGGACCGTCGGAGCGCGCCGCGAATCCTGACAGCTGCAGGTTACCCATCTCTTGCGCGAGCGCGCCGCCGCGGAACGGGCGCACGGAGAACTGGGCGCCGCACTCGTCCTCGTCGTCGTCGTCATCCTCGTATCCGGCGACGGTCTGCTGGTCCAGCAGGTTCCGCGCGCCGCTCAGGTCGAACTCCCCGAACTCCATGTCGCTCCCGCTCTCGTCATCCTCCTCCCATCCGAACTCCATGTCGCTCCCGCTCTCGTCGTCTTCCTCCTCCGACGAGTCCCACAAGTCTTCAGCGGGAACCTCGGCGAGCGAGACCAGCTTGCCGTGCTCGTTCGCGGCGGCCATGTCTGCTAGCTCTGCTTGCACGAACGGACGGGCTTGCAACGCCGATGAGGCGATGAGCACTGCGAGCGCGAGAGAACTTCAGAGCAGGGTTTGCTCGTTCTGTAGACATGGTGGCTCTTTATATAGGCCAGGTGATGGCGACGAAAACAAGAGGGAGTAGTAGAATGGGGGGTGCTGTACGCCGACCTGGTCGGTGCGGACCAGGCGCCGCACACCCCCCAGGCAGGTTGTTGGCCCGGCCCAACATTCTCACTCTTTCTTTTTTGGTTTCTTTTGCTTTTTTGTTTTTTCTGTTCAATTTTCTTTTTACGTTTTTTAAAAGCTGATTCTTTTAGACCCGATTTTAAAAATTATTTTAGTTTTTCTGAAATTTAAATATTTTTAAAATTTGAACATTTTTTAGATTGGAACAATTTTCAAATTGGAACAAATTTTAAATTGGAACAAATTTTAAAATTGAACAAAAAATTTAAAATTTATTATTTTTTATACATGAACAAATTTCGAATTTGAACAATTTTTTATTTGAACAATTTTCGTATTTGAACAAATTTTTTTTGAACAATTTTTTATTTGAACAATTTTCGAATTTGAATTTTCTCGAACAATTTTCGTTTTGAACACTTTTCAAAATTTGAACTTTTTCAAATTTAAACAATTTTTAAATTTGAATTTTCGATTTTGAACAAAAATAAAAATAAACAGAAAAGAAAGAAAACGGAAAAGGAAAACAGAAAACAGAAAAAAGAAAAAAGAAAAAAGAAAAAACAGAAACAGAAACAGAAAACGAAAAAAAGAAGATGATGAAAATGGGCCAGGCCCAATACCCGACCAGGGTGTGCGGTGCCTGGTAGGCACCGACCTGGTCGGTGTATAGGATTTCCGTAGTAGAATTCGACTCGGACGAGAAGTCCCGTACCGAAGGAAACATCGACAACTTCATGTAAAATCAGTAGGCTGTTTTTTTGGTGGATCCGCTAAAAAAACAGCCTACTATTTTTACATTAAAATCGGATTTAGTTTTTTTTTTTTGAAATAAATCGGATTTAGTTGTTGGTCGTTGAAGATCCGTGCTGCAGTTTAGACTTTCGTAAGAAATATGAAAACCAATTGCTAAAAAGTGTTGTCAAAGTGAGCACTCGGGTTCTGAGCCGTTGGATCCGTTTTGGATGGACCGATCCCATGCCGCGTCGGGCACCTTGCACCCTGACCAAATAGCACCTGGGCCAGATCAAATCCCACTTGTGTCCTACTCCCTCCATCCAAAATGCAAGGCATTTAATAATTGATAAAAGTTAATATTTTTAAATTTGATCAAATCTATACGTAAAAATATGAATATTTACAATACTAAATTAACATTAATAGATTCACCATAAAATTTATTTTTTAATATGCTTATTTAATATTGTAAATTTAAATATTTTTTTCTAAATATTTGATCAAAGCTAGTAAGATTTGACTTTTGACCAATCTTTAGACGCCTTGCATTTTAGAACGAAGGGAGTTCGTGGTACGTGTTGTGGAGCGAGCGGTTTGAATCCCACCACATCCTTCTCTCCCGACGAGCCATTCCGCATATCTCCGCTTCGGCAGTCACATCCATCTATAGATTTTATCCTTGTTTTATTTTTATTTTATCTTCTTTAACAGACTGTGAACCCATACAATGAGGATCCAAATGCAAAGGAATTCAGCGTAACTTTTGAGAACAAACTCACGACTGTTAAGGATCCATATGCAAAGGAATTAGCTACAATTTCACGACAATGGCAAGGAGAACGGATTTTACCAAAATATAGTGATGGAATACTCGCAGTAATATTTTTTCAAGATAGATCAATTCACCACATATGAAACTGAAGTTTCTCTAAAACTGAATATTTGTACTGTAGTAATTTCTCTAAAACTGAAGTATAGTACATTCTTGAGGTAACAGTTCAGGAACGAGCTCTTCGGGGAGGACGGCGAGCTTGTCCAGGGAGTAGAGGAGCTCGCCGTCACAGCAGCCGGCGGCGCAGTGGCGCAGGGAGGAGGTTGAGCCATCAAGGACAATGACGAGCTCGGTAGCATGGCCGCGAGCAGGCCAGCGGCGAGCGCGAGGAGTATTGATCGTATAATTGTTTGGGTGGAACAGTGTGACCCTCCTGGGTCACCGGGTACATGTTTATATTAGCAAGGAAAGGAGGGCCACCGGATACATGTTTATATTAGCAAGGAATAAGCCCTCGCAGGGTAATACTAATACATGGTTGGATATGTATACGTGTGGTGTACTACATCATCTCGTATACGTATAGGATTACATGTCTAATACCCCTTAATCTAGACCTAGGAGAGGTGTAGATTAAAACTCATCTAGTTTCTTAGTGCATAAAGTTTTGGTTAAACCATTAGCAATCTGATCCTTACTAGAGATTGAACCTGATAGCAAGCTATTGCGAGCAACTCGTTCACGAATAAAAGCAAAATCAATCTCAATATGCTAAGTTCGAGCATGAAAAACTGGATTAGCTCACAGGTAGGTAGCACCAAGATTATCACACCATAGACATCATAGACATGGCCTTTCCGTAAGTGATACTCCAAGTTCCCGAACAAGAGCTTCGACCCATATGAGCTCATCAGTTGCATTAGGAAGCGCTTTGTATTCAGCCTCCGTACTAGAATGAGAGACAGTGGGTTGTTTTCTGGCACTCCAAAAAATCAGATTGGGACCAAAAAATTATAGCAAAACCTCCAGTAGAGCGAGCGACGATCATCTAAGTCACCTGCCCAGTCGTCATCAGAGTAGGCACCAAGGAGAATAGAGGAAGACCGTTGAAAAGTTAACCCCACTCGCCGAGTGCCATGAATGTACCTCAAAATCCTCTTAATAGCAATCCAGTGTGCAGTTGTTGGGGCATAAAGATATTGACATATTTTATTAACTGAGAAGGAAAGGTCAGGTCGAGTCAGTGTCAAGTACTATAGAGCACCAACTATAATCCTGTAACGAGAAATATCCTCAGAGCCAAGAGGTGTGCCATTCGTCAAGGCCAATGTGTCAGTAGTTGATAATGGTGTAGGACATGGCGTGCAAGAACTCATACCAACACGTGTCAACAAATTAGTAGCATATTTTTCCTGAGTTAACAATAAACTTGTGTCCTGCTTGTGAACCTCCAGACCTAAAAAATAATGAAGATCTCCAAGATCCTTAAGAGCAAACTCAGAACTCAAATGATGAAGAAAGAGCTGAGATCGCTGCATCCGAGGAACTGATCACAATAATGTCATCACCATAAATAATTATTTGGGTGGAACATTGTGACCCTCCTGAGCCACCGGGTACGTGTTTATATTAGCAAGGAATCACTCCTCGCAGGGTAATACAGGGTTGGATACGTATACGTGTGGTAGTGTACTACACCATCTCGTATATGTATAGGATTACATGTCTAATAAAGAGCAGCGGTGCGGACATCTCTCTATATTTCCCCCCTCCCCGCTCTAAGCCATCTACAGTGTTTCTTGGTTCTCTTCTTCCTTCGGCCGGGCCGCCGACAGCCGCTCCGCCGGAATAGCCGGCCGGAGCTGGCCTAGGTTAGGCGCCGGTGTAGTTTAGGAGTAGATCTTTAGGTTTTCTTGGTTTCTGGCTCTATGCCGTTGTTTGGTTTGCTTAGTAGTGGAGGCCGTGCCTTGGATCGCCGTTGCCAGATCCAGAAGGTTCTAGGGTTGTATCTTGCTCTGCTTCTGCTCCTGTGGCTGGAGCAAAACTGGAGGAAGAGCGACGCCGTCCTCCCCAATAAAGTGGTGGCTCCAGGCGCTGCCAATCCAAGATGCTCCTGCAGCGTTTTTGCTCTCCTGTCCGGCCATGGTGGCGAGGGGGAGGGCAAGTTCTGTGCGGTGCAGCTCGTTGCTGCCTCTCTCCTGGCCGGCCATGGTGGCGAGGAGGAGTTGAGGCTTGCAGGAGCTCTGGATCTGGATGGCTGTCCCTGGCTTCTTCCAAGCTGCGGGAGATGGAGCGGAGTTCCGGGTCAATATTCCCTGGCCTGCCGTGGAGGCGAGGAGGGAAGTGGCCGCGGCGTCTCTGTTCTCCGCCTTCTGCAGCGTCGGCTGCCTGAGAGGTGCTATGGAGCTGCTTTCCTAGGGCTCCCTCGAGCGTCACACACGGCGTCTCTCGACACCGTGATCCTTGGCCGGCATGGCGGCCCAACTTCAACCTCCTGTGTGGAGGTTCTCTCTCGTGTCGACCGCCGGAGCTCGGCGCTACTTCATCACCAAGTGGTTCGTCCCCGGAGATGGAGAAGCGACCGGCGGATGCGATGCGGCGTCGGAAGCGTGCTGTCGAGCATCTTGGCACCGGAACTCGACGTCTCCGTCTTGAGTTCGCCGGCGATCTGTGGCGGCGCCACCCTTGGACTTGATTGCGTCTTTACCTTTCTTTCTAGGGTGTTTTTTGCACATTTAGAGGCCCTTTCTTCAAATTACAGGTTTCTCAGTGCAAGAGTTGTAAAAGGGTTTCTTTGTAATATGTACCTGCCACATGTGATGAATGGAAGCGTCGCTGGGGTCTTCTAGGCCCTGGTCCCTTGTTCAAAAAAAAAAAAAAGAGCAGCGGTGCAGCGGAGGACCAGCAGCGAAGAGGGAGGAGCTCGTGGCTGATGGCGTGGTGCACACGCGGCGCAGCGAGGCATGCACGTGGAGCAAAGGAGGAGCAGCGAGGCACGCACGCGTAGCGGAGGACCAGCAACACAGCACCGCAAGGGAGGAGCTCGTGGTCGACGATGTGGTGCTGCTAGCCGGCTAACGGTGTGCGTGCGGCGCAGCGAGGCACGCATGCGGTGCAGAGAGCAGCCGGCGGCGAGCGAGGCGAACTGATGTCATATTTAGAAGGGTTCATATTTGCTAATACTTTAGGCAGCGCGCTGGCCAACCTATAGATTCTAAAAATATTCTGATTGTAGCAGGCATGTATTGTGTGCACCGATCAGCCAATGTTATCTATGTTAAGCAGCAGAAAGATATTATCATTCTACATACGTAAGTCAGAACAAAATCATCGACACAGATAAGAGGATCGATCAGCCGCAGAAATTCAATTCGGCTTCTAGTGTGTATGCTCCCTCCACCCAAAAAACAATTTTAATAAATAATTTCGCTTGTAAACCTCGATAATCTATGTGAGTTTATACAATTTCCTGAAAAAATGATACATTTTTTTGTGGTCGATATAAAAATGACAAAACACGTCTCACAAAAAGTCGTATTTTTAGGATTAAAATTTGTGCTAATTCCATAACTTGGGTACGCTGGGCAAGCCTAGACGCAGTGACTCAGCTGTCTGGTTGATCTTTTCATTTGATTCAGTCAGGACTATGAAATCGTCCAAGTGCTTGGTCACTTCTTTAAGCTACTTGTCCTTATTCAGCTGTTTGAGATGGCACTCTTCAGACAGCTTCTTCTCCTTAAGCTCGTCATAGTTGTCATCTTTCATTAGCTTCTTCTCTGACTGCTGCATATACCTAATGGCCTGTGTTGCAGCAGCATTCTCTGCAGGACAGTGATACGTAGTGTTGGCGAGATGGCGTGTCAATGTGTAGTACATGAAGGTGGCACCAGTTTGGCTTGAGCAGCCACGCCAGTCTTGTACTTCGGCCAGGGCGGGTGTTGTTTCTTCGGCACTGTCTCGCGCATGACCATGGCTGGAATCTCGACAACACCCATGCGAATGGCTGGTGAGATGCAGCAGAGATAATAATAATTAGGCTATAGCAGACATACACAGAATCATTCGGGTATAAACGACTCATTTCGTATGATGAGAAAGGTTAGTAACATCATGAAGTTTGAAGAATAAGTTTAGGAAAAGGGTAGTACGATTACTAATCGCGAATGTAAATGAACACGCGGAGACAGGAGATAAATAATCTGAAGTTATTATGGGCACCACATGGAATCTGATAATTTATCTGATAACTTTGGGAAGATAATGGAGCCCAGAAGTTGCCTCCACCCAGTGCCATTATTTTTTGTTTGGCATACCCATCTCATTTATGTATGACATGCATAATATTCAAAGAGCACACATACAAACTTCAGGACGTTGAAGAAAATTTGATTACATCTAAGCTAAAAAAAAGCATACAACTTATAGATAATCTAATGGGAGCAGATTGGAAACAGGTTGACTGCATGGTCAGGGGCAGAGTTTTAGCCGTCTAGCACTGTCTAAAAGATGAGGTAGGCACTGAGAGCATATCCGGTAACAAATAAGGCTAAGCCTAAGCACTGTAAAAGATAAGGTATGTTGAGCGGAACCAGTCCCTTTTATCCATACTAGATGATCCGTTGCGCTACCGCGGAAATGGCAAAATTAAGTCAGGAATTAAATTATAGGTTTTAGCTTATTTTAGTATTAAGAATTAGTTTAAAATTTAACTAATTTACTATCTTCCAGAGACACCATTCCATCGAGGTACTACGGTAAGATATGACAATTTAGTACGATTTCACACCGCTTCTTTTCAGCTTTTATGCTTTCTCATAAGCTCTCCCACCAAATTATGGTTGTTGTATCTGAAGAGGTACTATCATAAAAGAGGTATAAAAGAACAATTACTAATTTCAAGAAGAATGTTTCTACTTATTGTGATTCAAGATTTTGAGTCCTTTAACCGATACCACGGGAACCAGAAACTATTACAAAAGTTTGCCCCTCGTAAACAAATTCCACCACTATTCTCGGCTGATATCACCCATCCCATCACGATTTGCTTTAGCGGTCCAGTCTCTTCCTCTTAACCTATGTAACTAACCCTCCACCTTGATAAGCTACACCTCCCTCCATTCCCTCCACACCAACTAATTCGCTAACCAAGTACTCTGTCGCGGCCATCCACGCCATCAACCATCCAATGCTCGCCCCAAGATTTACCTAACACTTGATAGAGGACAAAATAGATTAAACATTTCAGAATCCTAAGACAATATGTTGTTATTCCAAAATCCAAACACGACACATTTAGAGAAATGGTAGGAAATCTTAAAGAAATGTATTTCAGAAATAACAATAATGCAATCTGGTAGAAAGCCATCAATACCATTAGAAAACAAAATGTACACTTTCCAGATTAAGATAGGGTAACTTCATGATGTTAGCATCGTAAAAATACAATTTCACTTATCGTGAACCTAAATTAAATGTCCATTTGAATATACTACAATTCAACTTTTCACAAGTAAATAAATACAATGATAATAAGAAAATAAAGGTATCACATATACGAAAGACCTCTAAACCAACTACCGAAATTCCTTGCATTTGTCTCCTTTTCTTGAGACATAAAATGCAATGCACGTTGTTGTCACCCAAGGTACCGGTCATATGATTGCTAAAGTGCTAATGACAAAAGAAATTCCAGGTGGCATAGCAACTCTATGTTTTTACTGGGAGTATATGAGACTAATAAAATTGCCAAAAAATTCTTATAGAGAAACAACCAAATATGTACAGAAACTATGCACTGAAACTTACTCAGAGCACTGAAACCTAGTGTAAAAATAAGAACTAAACAATAGAACGGGATATTCACTTTGGCTCATAGGAGCATTTGCTCTCATTATGTGAATCAACATTTCGAAGTGTCAAAAAATTCTAAAATAAAATTTTACATGTACATCTACACATTTTATGTTCATTCACAAGTTTTCAAAAAAAAACTAAAAAAATTTGTGGCTCCTGTAAAAAGACAAATTTTGATGCTATAACATGACTACGTACAGGACATTTTTTTTGTCTTTTTTGTACACGCCACATAAAATGTTGTTTCTCCACGAAAACTTGTGCACTAACATAGAATGTCATGATGTACAGCAAAAAAATTATGTCAGAATTTTTTTTCATTTTTAAAATTATTTTTTAATTATTTTGTATAATGGGAGCATTTGCTCCTATGAGCCAAAACGCCTCCTCCCAATAGAACCCATCTTTTTGCACTAAAACTTACTGGCTAGCGAGACAGCAGAAACTCTTTCACTACGTTGGCATTGGTAAGGAAGTAGCATTTGATCAGTTTCACCACTGAAGTGTCATTTCTTACTTGTTCAAAGGCATAGCCAGTTAAGAAATGCCCCATAACTGTGAGCACGATATAAATGGGTAAAACCTTACTGTTAGGAGTACATGTAGAGTTAAGAAATGTATAACTACATGGAACACCTTGTAGAGTTCCGACTCATTGCTCACCATTATAGAACAGATGATAGAACTGGTACATTTTTTGTACATCGGGGTGATCATGAAGTCACCGGTAGCAATATACGTCATACAACATAGGATAGAAATCAAAGTTGGCAGCCTAGTTACATATATACAAATATCAGTAATTCTAGGCACGAGTGCGGAGTGCTGCTCCATTCTATGTCAAGGAACTCCTTCCATTTTCACAGCCTGTCTTCCTGCGGTAAAGCAGCCTTGTGTTAGTGAGAAGAGGAATTGCTTCTTCCTCTTTTTAGTTGCCTTCTCTATCTCTTGGACAATCATAAATACTTACGAAAAATAAATTACAGGTACATAATATATAAATCAAGAACAAAAAGTAGAGAAATCATCCAAAATAAAGATGCACTGACCATGATTGGTGCATTCTAAGATTTAAGAGCCTAATGGCAAGAAGAGGACACGACATTGACCTGCATGATCATTCTCTTCAAAATAAATTTTTGGGTGGTAGAGTAAGACCATATGTTATGCAGTGAAAAGGCTGGAAAAAGAAATATTTTCCATCAGATCCTTACACTGCTCCAATAAGAGTCAATGTATACACCCCTACACATTTACTTTTCTACCTAATAGAAAAGCCAAGACCGTGAGTTTTTTACTCACGAAAACCCAACTTGATCGTCTTTATAATGTCATTACAGTAAAAAAAAATCTAAAATAAAAGAGAATAGCTTGCCAGATACATGCTAAGAAAAATGTATGTACTTATCATTCATGGCTAAAAGAATGTCCAGGCGACTGACCTAGTGAAGAGCCTAATTGGCAACTGAGGTAAATTCTTGATATAAAGGTCTGCAAAAGATTCAAAAAGGGGTTAAACTTCCCATGATCAAACATGGCAGAAACACAATAGCTTTTGTTGCATATCTGGATGTACCAATAGATCATTAACATTAGAGTAATCAGCTAGAAAACGAACCTCCAGACCATATGAAGACTAACGTCCAGCAATAACTTCAATAACAGGACCCTGACCAGAACCACACCTGTTTGAGAATTAGTCTTTAACTTTAATAGGTATGTGCCACACCTCCTGCATCTAAAATCGCGCAAATGACGGAGGCTAACCATAAGGTTTGGCTTATTTCTGTATCGGAGGTGTATCGGAGGTTGGAGCGGAGCTCTTGACGGGGCGTGTTACCGCGTTGCTCACTGTAAGCGTTGGTTTATTTCAATACCGGAGGCTCGAGAGCGTGTAGCTCTTTCGATCGCGGCCCACTTTCTATCACTCGAGTGCTAAGCAATTTCTTATTTCGTCAGTTGCACAGTTTCCTCTTCCTCTTTCAACCTCTTAGACATACTCGTAAAGTAGAGCATTGGAGCTACTCGCAGTTGACTTTGCCGGATTGCATAACAACTTCAATTTTTGGTCAATTGATTGCATAGCAACTTAAGACTTTTAACAATCGATGGTAACGAAATATTAGAATCTCATAAGGTTTGGCTTATTTCAGTACCCGAGGTTGGAGCGGAGCCCTTCCATCGAGTGTAGTAGTATCTGACGGAGGCTCGGGAGCGTGAAGCGTAGCTCTTTCGATCGCCCCATCATCCCCATCATCGCAGTAGCAAAGGGGGGAGTATTAGGGTGAAATAACCATTTTTGCTACGTCGTTCTTACGTGTAAGGTACGACGGGAGGAAGGTTCACTAAAGCGAAAACACATTTAGGCAGCCGTTTTTTAAATTAGACGTAGAAAACAGAACTCTGTAAATTTGGAGTGGGCTTAGCAGTACTAAGACCGGAGGAGTCGGTGTACAGCTACGTGGCGAGGGAGGGGATGGGTCGGTGCATATAAAACCATCGTCTCCCACGGCCGCATCCATTCCCCCCACTCCGTTCCCCGCCACCACTCCCAAAATCGCCAAAAAACTCTCTTCCTCTAGGCCACTTCGCCTTTAGTGTAAGTTTCTTCTCGCGCGGATCCAGGAGAATTGGCGGCAACGGAAGCTGGGGGAAGAGTCGGCGGCGTGAAAGATGAGAGGAACCGCAAGGTCGCCGGTTTTGCTGGAGAGGAGGAGGTCGTTGGAGGCGAAGGTGGTGTTGAAGAATCCGCCACCAGCGCTGGTCCTTTGAGGGCCACCGTCGTGGACGCCCTTGGTGTCGGTGCGGCCACCATCGGGCCGGCCGGCATCGGTTTGGTTGTAGAGGAACCAACGGATCTAGCGGCGATTGAGTCGGCTACAGTAAAAGGTAACGGAGATGCGGGAGCATCCACTCTCGCCGGCATCGCTGTTGGTGCAGCCGTTATCAGGACGGCGGGCCAAGCGTCCAGCGAGGGCTCGCTGGTGAAGCCAGACATGCAAAAGGATGTATCTATTACGTGCGCATTTATTTGTTTTGGATTAGTCCGACTTATAGTAGATACCTCATTTTGCAAGTCTGGCTTCACCGTAGTAGATACCTCCTTTTGCATGTCTGGTTTCACCAGCGAGCCCTCGCCGGACGCTTGGCTTGCCGCCCCGATAACGGCTGCGCCAACAGCGACGCCGACAAGAGTGGATGTTCCCGCATCGCCGTCGCCTTTTACTGTAGACGATCCAATCACCGCTAGATCCGCCGGTTCCTCTACAACCGGACTGATGCTGGCCGGCCCGAACGTGTCCGCGTCCATGACGGTGGCCCTCAAAGGACCCGCGCTGGTGGCGGATTCTTCAACACCACCTTCGCCTCCAACGACCTCCTCCTCTCCAGCAAAACCGGCGACCTTGCGGTTCCTCTCATCTTCCACGCCGCCGACTCTTTCCCCAGCTTCCATCTCCGACGATTCTCCTGGATCCGCGCGAGAAGAAACCTACACTAAAGGCAAAGTGGCCGAGAGGGAGACTTTTTGGCGATTTTGGGAGTGGTAGGCGGGGAACGGAGTGGGGGGAATGGATGTGGCCGTGGGAGACGATGGTTTTATATGCGCCGACCCATCCGCTCCCTCGCGACGTAGTTGTACACATCAACGACCCCTCCGGTCTTAGTCCTACTAAGCCCACTCCAAATTTACAGCTATTTTCTGCGTCTAATTTAAAAAACGGTTGCCTAAATGTGTTTTCCCTTTGATGAACCTTCCTCCCGTCATACCTTACACGTAAGAACGATGTAGAAAAAAAATGGTTATTTCACCCTAGTAATCCCCCTTTGCTACTTCGATGATGGCAGCGATAGAAAGAGCTACACTTCATGCTCCCGAGCCTCCAGTATTGAAATTAACCAAGGTTTACGGAACACGATAACACATCCCGTCAGATACTACTACACTCGATGGAAGGGCTCCGCTCCAACCTCGGGTACTAAAATAAGACAAACCTTATGAGATTCTAATATTTCATTACCATCGATTGTTAAAAATCTTAAGTTGATATGCAATCAATTGACTAAAAATTGAAGTGCAATCTGCCAAAGTCAAGTGCGAGTAGCTCCAATGCTCTACTTTACGAGTATGTCTAAGAGGTTGAAAGAGGAAGAGGAAACTGTGCAACTAACGAAATAAGAAATCGCAACCATGTAACCATAATATTCCCCAGTTAGAGCTACATGCTCCCGAGCCTCCGGTATTGAAAATAAACCAACGCTTACGGTGAGCAACACGGTAACACGCCCCGTCAGATACTACTGTACTCGATGGAAGAGCTCCGCTCCAACCTCCGGTACAGAAATAAGCCAAACCTTATGGTTAGCCTCCGTCATTTGCGCGATTTTAGATGCTTGGTTTGTTTTAGCGCATGGCATGTAGTTCACAACTTTTGAATGCTTATTCACTTATTCAGTTACATCAATTCACAAAGATTTACCAAAAAATCATGTACCACCCAATTTTTGAGAGAAAAGAGGAAAAGACTCACAACTTCTGAATGCTTATTCACTTTTTCAGTTACATCAATTCACAAAGATTTACCAAAAAAATCATGTACCACCCAATTTTTGAGAGAAAAGAGGAAAAGACTAAACACCTTGTCAGGTACCAAAACAAGAGGATAGGGAAGCAAAACAAACAATTGAAATGAGCAGAGCTAGATCAAGAAAAAAAAACAGGAACCTGAGTAAGAAGACATACGAAGCCTTCGTACATATACAGAACAGAAGAAATCCCACGTGTATATTTACAACAAAGAAAAATTGTTACGCACGAATCAGAACCCTGCGAAGTGACAAATAGTAAACATGCATAACCGGGAGAAGATTTACCTGAAGCTAGCAACAACACATGTTTAGAAAGGTGTGGTAGATAATGAGAGAGTTTAACCTGCAAGGGGGAATTTAATCATACAACTTTGTACATTGGCACATGGTCTATACAACAGAACTGGGAGAAGATTTACCTGAAGCTAGCAACAACACATGTTTAGAAAGGCGTGGTAGATAATGAGAGAGTTTAACCTGCGGGGGGATTTAATCATACAACTTTGTACATTAGCACCTGGTCATATTACACATTGTAAACTATAATTGCAAAAATAGCACTCCATAGTTTACCACTTAGGTAAAATACTACATTTCCACAACTAAGCAGTTTTAAGCATAGACGAGTAAATGACCAGCTAATGATAATCAAAATGATCAACCTGAAACGCTTGGAAAAAGGAACAAAAATCATTCACCTCGCATTGCCATCCCAGGCCGATTTGAGATGCATTACGACAAAAATATTACCCATAGAATACCCACTGATTATTCGCTTGTAGAGCCAAAATCAAAATCGAAGCATCTTATTTAAAAGTGCAAAACAAGTTGATGTTTCTGGTTGCATGCCTACTGAATGATCTAATATACCGGAGGAATGGAAAGTTTACATAAAAGGGAAGAGTGCAAAATTTTATTTAGCACATGCCAAATGGGGTAAGAGCACACTCCACATGATGGATATATTTTTTTCTTTGGTGTTCTACTAAATCCAAAAAATCCTGGTGTAGATATATATATGATTTTCACACTTCCTCAAAAACATGTTCCCAGGGAAATGGCAGCAAAAAGTAGCAGTAAGCCAGCAGCTATTCACAAAACAATATGAGGGTCTCAAAGCCCTCACCTCAGAGGAAGAACACAATGCAGCCAAAAGGATAATTATTGGCAAGAAACCTGAACCAAAAATAGGACTCCTCTTTTACAACAGAAGGCAAGGAACCTGCAACCCAAAGAAGATGATGACATAATGGGCTAGCCAGGCCTAAGCCAAAAATTAGAATGCACTCTCACATGTCCCTACCATTTAGCTACTCACAGTGTCTGAGCATATTAAAAAATCACAGGACCACAATACCCAAGAATGTCCAAGCAATTCTTTTCCAGTCTGATTCGGACAAACTTGCGATCTGAAAATAAGACCACCTGTAATAAAACATAAGAAGCAATATGAGTAACATCATAAATGGTTACCTCAATCTCTCGCACCTAAATAGTTCATTCATAAAATACAATTTCTCACCGGTAAGTAATTTTACATATATACACAAGCAGTAATCCATTGTCTTCAAGTGAGATAGTAACTTTTCTCTTGTTCACCACTTACAAATCCAGACAACCGTGCCAATCATAACCTTCATCCAGAAAAGTATACAAATGTCAGGTCAACTCAAATCAAATTTCAGCTTGTTGTATTATATCCATTCTAATAGTTAACTGGCAGCAAAGTCCACACAGCATGACATCATGTTCAGATGTGTGCTTCCCCACATGTAGGTAAACAAATTTGACATCATGTTCTCCAGCGTGAGTGCGGCATCACCCAACAGGAGGTCGAAACAGCCTACTGCCAAATTCACACAAGTTGCAAGAGACTATTAGTAAATAAAAATCTAGCATCCTGAGCGGAGAGGCAGAGAGGAAGAGCCGGCTATGGTTTTCTCTGCTCACGTCCATGGCCGGGCAGATCCACCTTCTGAGAAGAAAAGACAAACCTTAGGAGATAGGATGGATGAGCAACAAGGCGTAGATCCATCGAGCGGCGCCATGGCCATCCTTCCGGGGTTCCTGGGGCGGCCCTCCTCGCGCTACTCACCAGGGTGAGCAGGTACCGAGGAGGTGGAGGATGCGCGACCCCAAGGGCTCCCTGTGCCGGCTCCCCTCAACGACCTAGCGGCGTGCACCACCGGCGGCTAGAGCCCGTGGCCAAGCACCACTGGCCACCAGGGCCCCACCTCCCACGAGCCATCGTACTGACGCCATCGGAGAGACCCGCCACAGCTCGGAGGAGGGCCCATGTGCGACCGGCTCCTCCTCAAGGCCAGCGCAACCAGAAGCCCATCGCTGCTCCTCCACCACCTACCCAGCGCCAACCCAAGAACGACCTCGCGCGAGGAGGACGGACTTGGGCGAGTCCGGCGGTGGCGAAAGTGCGGGGCGGCCGGCGGAGCTCTCCCTCCCTCCTCCTCTCGCATCCTCTCCAGCCATGGTTGCCGCCACCCAGGGCCCTCCCAAACGGCGCCAGAGCCCGCGGACAGCAGCGGCAGCTGCGCAACATTGGCATCTGCGCGAGGGCGGCTCCGGGACGGCAACGGTGGAGCCTGAATGAGAATAGGTAGTAACATCTATTATGGCTGATGTGTCATGTTCCTGTAACCTTAATCCAACCCAAGCATGCATCCTTCTCAGAGACACAGAAAACAAAATCTAATGCTCAACTGTTAACCAGCGCAATCTTGGTCTAAATAAACAAACAGCCAAGAAACAATGACGCCTTCTAAAGTGCAGCAACCTGTTATCAGCAGATAGACCCAATCATCATTCTTCCCCAATGAATCAGAAGACTAAGCAACCGCAAGGCCACCAGATTCTGAACTTCTTTTGAGGGAAACCGCATGCTTTATTAGTTAATCAAAACAGGGTTACAATCAGCCTCTAGGCTGTGAACTCAAAATGCCGGTGGCTCAATATCCCAAGTAAACAACCTTCCATCTATCGCCGCATACTTTGCGCAACAGTGGGTCGCCTGGTTAGTTTCATGGCGGGCAAACACGGTATTAGAATAAGAAAATAAACTTTCTAGCTCGCTAATCTCATCTAAGATAGGTTTGATAATCGAACGATCATCCCCTCGAAGATCACCCTGTTATAACCTCGGTCAGCTGCAAGGGCACAGGCATCTCGTAAAGCTAGAGCCTCAATAGTCAGAGTATCTGAAATCTCCTCATATGTTTTACACGTAGTGCCAAGGTAGGAAACATACATATTAAGTAATACTTGAAATAACCCTTGCTCTTTTAATTAGTAAGGGGAGCACATTTTTCAGGGGATCTTTAAGCAATCACATCATATAAAAATTCCCAATACAAATTTATTTGCTACAACTGAGATGCTCAAGAAAAAACTGTTTCGGAAAACAGATTTATTAAGGAGGTGTCTGGGAATGGGAGAAATATTAATTGTCAAAAGATATCAAAGAATACCTCTTCTCTTCAAAAGAAGTATGACATCACACAATGCATCCTCAAAATCACAACGGCATATGATCCCATCAAATAAATTCGAGAGGCTACTACCACATTACATAATGATTTTCTATTAAACACCGAACAAGACATATTAATGTTGGGTACTCAAAAGCAGTTTCATTACCTTAAATTCCTGAAGAATATTGTTGCCATGCAAAAAAATACAAAATTACTAAAGCTGTATAGGCCAACAAAATCATAGGGTAGTTGTACTTCCTTTGGGTGAATCATTTGGACCCTTAATGCACGTATGGGCACATAAAGGGAATCCAAGAGGGGCATACCATAATAGAAGGAAAGTGATGAAACAATGCAGGAACAAAAAGGAAACACCCAGGAAGGTTATATAGCCTTTTTAAAACAGCAAACCGAGCTCATCTTGGAACCAAACAAACTCACCAATCATAGTAACAATGATAGCTATCAAGAAGACACAAAATAATACACTTGGAGAAATAAAAGGTATGAACACAATCTATTAGTCGCACAAACAATAGTACAACACAATGCAACAGATAAATCAGCTGGAACACGAATTAATTACTTAACAGCAACTAACCAAAGATTCAATAAGGTTCACAGAGAAGGAGACTGTGCTAACCAGAGGAAGCTTGCAAAGATTTTTTTCAGCCACGGTATGTACATGACATATTTGGTGTCGGGGGGCCACCGTCTATTCTCCCATGAGAACCTTGCCAGTTGGAAGGAAGAACAGATGCACAACTTAGAGGCATGTGAGGAAAAGTCAACAAATACTAAGATAGCATCTCGTTCTTCCATTTGCTGTGCCGCCAGAGCTCCACACAGTGGAACGAGAAGGCCTGGGAGAGCACTGAGCAGGAGTGAGAGGTGGAACAGCACGAATAGCAGGCATAGGACTATAAGAGGGGAGGGAGAAGCGAAACAGCGGGAGGAGAAGGTGCAAGGGAGTGCCGAGGATGAGGAGGAGCGGTGGAACGAGAGCAAATTGGGAATGACACAGGCAACGCGAGAGGTGATGCGGCAGCTGCGACGGGAATTACGCGTTGAAGGATTTCTACCCTAGTTTTATAACAGCACACTCGGTAACAAATCCTAAGGGTGAGAGTCGCTCCGAGTCATGATCGGACGGTCGGGAAGCCAAAGTGCCCTGAGAAGCGCCCAAACACGAGCAAGGATGTGTTCATTACATGCTCACTTGCAGGGACCTATAATCCTCGAGTCCAACTGCTCCTTTGTTGTTCAAGAATTAGACAAACCGTGAGAGAAATTCTGGTGTCATCAATGTCGATGCCAACCAGCAGCAAGGTGAACCAGCCTCTTCTCCTGATATTGCTCCTGCTACACCGGTACACAGTTGTAATATGATTTTGTATGCGATTTGATTAATATGCTCATAATCATGTTTGTTCAACTCGATAAAACTGGTGATTTAAAATCTTTGTCACAAAATGAGTAGCCCAACACATCTAAAACATTTGGAACATCATTAAATGAGCTCACTATAAAAGTCAAAATAATTAGTGACACATAAAAGTCAAAATTATTATTTTTATTTCACAAAATATTCAGTTACTCAATCAGCTTGATCGTTATCACCCTGCATACACCATGTAAGACTGAAATGTACAATATATGAAATATTTAGGACAAGTAAAATAATGCCTCCCACAAATCTAAAATAGTATCAACAAGGACCAGAATTTTCTTCAAAGTTAGCTTTTGGATAACATTGTCACCTTCCAACCAAAATGAATTTGGTCAACAAACTTACACTTCTAATTGGATTTAGTTATGATGATCTCATTATGATTTCGCTTACAATGAATGCATTTCGTGTCCCGCCAAAAAACAACAACGTTATGAGTAGGAAAACCATATTTTGGGGAACCTGCATAGAAAAATAGACTAGACAAATCGTCTCAGAAAAATAATTTGTAACAAAAGGTAGCAGTGACCAAGAATAATAACGAAACATGCTCGGGAGATCCCCATAGAGAATACACGCATACGAGATTGAGGAAGTCCTTAGCAACCAACCATCCCCACTCGAGATTGATAACGGCTGAAGGCATACCTACCAATAAATCATTAGCATTATCAAACTTAAAAATATTCACAATATTCTCCATTTGGGCGAATTTCGGTTGCCATGATATCCATGAAGGTGACCATCTGCTTGTTCTTCTCTTCTTTTAACTGATCTTTACGGTTTATAAACCAGTTAAACCCGCTAATCCATTGGCAATGCAGGCCACCGGATAAGACATCAACATCGTCGTTTAAAATTTAACATCGCAAATAAATAGCATGAGCAATTTAGTGCGGAGCTAAAAGGAAGGATAATGAAATAAAACAAGCAAACAATCACATTCAGTGATGAAATGTCTCGTCTACTACATTCGAGCGTTTGCTTGTGTTGTTACATTATTTCCTTTTAAGCTCTACGGCAGATTCCAAATGCTATTTATTTGTGTTGTTACATTTTAAAGATTGATACTAATGCCTTATGCGGTAGCCCGCCATGCCAAGGAATTAGTGGTTTAACCTGTTCATAAACTGTGCAGGTCTGCTAAAAGACGAGAAGAGCAAACAGATAATTACTTTTATGGATATCCTGAAACCAAAGTTTGTCCTAATAGAGAACGTTGTGGATATTCTCAAATTTTCTGATGGATTTCTTGGTAGGTACGCTTTGAGCAGTTTGATAAATCTGAACTGCCAATCTCGGTTGGGAATAACGATAGCTAGTTGCTCCGTGCTTACCAATTTTGTATGTGTATATTCCTAGTGTCAAACCCTCACGAGCAATGTTTGTTGTTATTCTTGGTCATTTTTAGATTTTTGTTGCGAATTTATATCTGAGACGATTGATCTGGTGTATTTGGGAATGCAAGTGGTCCCAAAATATGCACTTTTCACTCATAATATTGTTGTACAAGACGGGGCACCAAATGCATTCGTTGTAGTTAAAATTGTAATGAGATTGAAATCATAATGGAATCCATTGGGAAGTGTAAATTTGTTAACAGGCTTATTTTTGGTTGCGGTAAAGCATGGTTGCCCAAAATGAAACTCATAAGACAACCTCTAGTCTTTGATAATGCCACATTTCAGATTTGATGCAGACATGTTTTTCCTTGTACTCTTTATTTTACACCTTGCACATCTAGTCTTACATCATTTAGGCAGATTGGGGATCAAGCTGATGATGTAACTGAATATCCCGTGAAACCAAAGACCTAATTTGAAAGCTACATCCGCCTTAGTCAAGAGTTAAAATCTGAAATGTAATACATAAAAGATGCGCCAATGAAGTTGTAAGTATTTCTGAATTACTTTCCCGAGAAACATCAGAAACAACGGTTGTTATTGCCTTTCCCGAGAAACAACGGTTGTTATTGCCTTTCCCGAGAAACATGCATATATCTGATTCAATCAAACACTAGCAAGAAGTGTAACAGCAATACAACATGAAAATATTTAGATATGGTAATCCCTCTTTCCGCGCTGCATCGCTAATCACTAAATGGAATAAAAAAATATGACATTGTTGTGACAGAAAAAGTCTACAGTGTACCATATATTAAACATAAGGCCTTAGCCCAGCTTTAAATTAATAAAGCCACCAACGGCAGATACAAACGTGCTTACAAACAACTCACAGGAACAGGCAACACAAGCAACACCACTTGGAACGCCTACACCACAGCTAGACATCGAGGAGAGCACCAGGAAGGCAGCGAGAGCTTGGAGAGGCCACCGGACCGTGTCGTCGACCGCACCCACTAGGCAAATCTAGATCCAGCCTCCACCGTCTCCACCTCCGGAAAGAGACCCCTTGTCCCTTGCCCTGGATCGAAGGGCACCGTACCGTCGGGAGGTGAAGGAGTTCCCCCAAGAACACAGCGAAAAAGAGGGAGCTAGACTGCCAAAGGGAACGCCATCAGAGACGGGAGGGAACTTCACCGAGACCACCACCATCGCCGGAGCAACCACCACATCAGACCGGAGCTGCAGGAAGAAGACGCAGCGAAGAAGAAACGACGGAAGAGGGCACAGCCAACCCCCACGGATGAACAGGACCACCAAGGCATGGCCGCTCGCCAACCCAGCGTCGCTACTGCCGTAAAGGGGAACCCTTTCCCCTTTCACCCAGGCTCGAGGGCGTCGCCACCGGCAAGCAGGGGCAATGGAGAAGCAGAGCATCAAACCTGGCACCTGCCAGTCAACACGGGGAAAAAGCTTCGCCAAACAGAGCGAGTCGCCACGGCCACCTCAAACCGCCGGAGTTCACCCACCTCTGCAGTTCCCAAGACGGCGCCTTCAGGAAGGGGACCGACGTCGCAACGCCGCCGCCATCCGCAAGGAAACACCAGGCTTTCGCCCACGCAGAGGAGGGTAGTGAGAGTGGTACCTCGACGAGGCCTTCGGGAAGGAGCGCGGCGCCGGCGGCGTCGTCCTCGTCGTGGTTGCCCAAAGGTTTCCCCCGGTACCACCAGCCAACACCACCCTCTGCCCAACACCTAAAATCGGCGGCCGGAACCACCGAGCTCCAGATCTGGCAGGGGAAGAACAAAACGAGGAAGAGGAGGCTTCATCTTCAGCTCTGGCAACCGGGCCGACGGCGCAGACCGGTGCCGCGACCCTCAACCTCCGTCGCCTCGCCGCCCGCGCGGCCGAGAACGACGGCCAGCACGCAACCACGGCCGCCGCCCGCCGCAGGGCCGACGCCGTCCACACCCGCCCAGGGCCGCCGCCCTGGCACCCAGAGCCCCCACCGAGGCGGCCGCCGGCAGGGAGAGCCCACCGAGCAGCAGCCACGACCATGGCGAACCTCGCGCGGCGGTCCTCCACCTAGTCGCCGCGGGAGGAGCGAGGGCCAAGATCCCCGCCGCCCCCTTCACCGACGCCGCGTGCTTTGACGCCGGCGCCTCTGGGGGCGACGAGGAGGAGGGGAGGATGGAGGGGGGCGGCGGCGGAGAGCGCTAGGGTTCGCTCCCTCGGTCGCCAGGAGGGGGCGACGCAGTGTGTGTACCATATATAGAAAAAGGAAGTAACATTAAGCACATAGGCAACTATACAGGAACCCATATTTCTCTACGAAACAAAGCATGAAGTTAACCCACAGTTTAAAAATAACAATTTAAACTGTTGCATCTTATATAAATTGAAATTACTTCATGGCATCTTCATCGTTAACACCTAGAATATATTTCCTAAGTTTGGAAAGTAATTCATTCTTGTTAATTGGCTTCGTGGCATCTGAGAAGGAGGCGAGGTGTCATTGTGTACCTCAGATCCTTGTGATAATTCAGTAGGAGGAGTACAATTCTTGTCCCACATTATGACATCGCTTGTATCTTCATTTTTGTCTGGCTGCTCATATTATGGGTTCCTTTTAAATTATTCAATACACTATCATGCAGAAGCAAAGGTAATTATTTACTAAATAGTGTGATTATCTTGATTATTTACTAAATATTTGTAGTAACACTAAGTGATTATCTTGATATAGATGAGCCAGCCGTTTTATGCATGGATACTAGACGCATGTTTGAAGCACGTTGATTTAGAGCGCTTGTTTAACCACAACGTAAGCGTCGTCGTCGCAGAGCAATCGCTTAGAAACAATCCGGAGGGAGGTGCAACACCCAAACCACGCCTCCAGCAAGGTACACGGTACTCAAGAGCACTGCCATTGTCGCTCTGACCTGGCCAGAGAAGGGATTTCTCCAGGGAACTGCCGTGCCGCGACACATCCAGGAGAGGCGTCCACCACCAGCGAAGCCATGCACCCGCTGCATCCCAGGGGAACGAGCCACAGGCAGCAAGGGGCCGGACAGGGGCCGCCCCAAGCAAAGACGAGCACCGTCGGGGCCATCCCATGGCGCCTGGGCTGGGCGGACGCCACCGGGGACTGCAGGGAGGACGACATCGGTTGGGTGCCGACGGCGCCGAGCTCCAAGAGGGCGGGGCGGAAATGGCACACAAGCCAGCGGCCAACAGGGGCAGCGGGAGCCCAGCGACGGAGCTCGCGTGCGAGCAACAACGGAGGCGGCGACCAAAATGGCTGATTTTGGGGGATTTGTAGGAGGGGGAGCGCCTGGAGGGAACCGGTGCCTCGCTGCTGCCGTCCACCCAGGACGGCCTCCTCAGGCAGAGGCGAGGGAGATGGGCAGCAGTGCAGACGCCTGGAGGTGACCCCGGAGGCGGCTAGGGTTTTCTACAGGTATATTATTTGTCATCAATCCTATGGCAAACAGTCTACCATCGCACTAACAAATGGAATCAATGCATGTGTGGCTGCATCTGGTGGTGGTGCTACAGATCGTTACAAGTAGTACAATATTCGAAGTGCTGGCTGAGTAGGGAGATTGACTGGTTATTTACTTGATGAAACTAGCATCGAATGAACAAATTTTCTCACGCCGCTGCCAGGAACGACTGCCCGCCCCTACTACTACAACAGCTGGGACCAAAACAGAGCCTGCTACGGGACGTATAAGGTACCTGGAACGGCACGAGCTTGACGATGCGGACAAACACGCGATCCCTTCAGTTGCCTGACGGATGCTGTAGGAGAACGGCCGGCGGCGGCGGCGTTTCTCGGCGACTTGCGGACTGTGGTGGCGGCGGAAGAACCCTAGGCGGCGAGTGATTGATTTTGATGTCTGGGGTGAGCTTTCGTGTGTGGGCGACGGCTGGGATCTGGTGGGCTTTTATCCTTATTTTTCTTTCTTTGTCCTGGTTTTTTGCCTTTTTTTCCCTATTTTCGAATTTATCTCTATCTCTACTACTTATATCTCTACTACTTATAAAGGCACGAAGTGCCATAGGAAAATTAAATCTTAACCCTACATCCACTTACATCACACGGCGCATAATGATTTGTTCTCCCCACCCACGATTCCGCTGCACCATCTCCCCACGCTCGATACTTCCGCATCCCCCAAATTAAGGAACAACAATGAAACGGTTCCGCTAGATCAGCCCCTTCCGAGCGAGTTCACCACATCTCGAAGAATCCGGCCGCCACGCTCCATCCGTCCTCTTTCTCTTCCGCCGCCACCAAAGTCCTGACCACCTTAATTGTCGACAGCCCACACGCTTCCTCCGCACCGACGTATGCGCCTCCTCCGCAGTGCCGGCCCAGTTGAAAGCAGTAGTGGCGGAGACCTCACGGCGTGTCGCCACCTCTGGGGAGGGAGGGTTGGGGGATCTGAAATACTGCTATAATGGAATCGTGGTATGCCTTCCTGCCCCCGTCCTGCGTCGGATTTGGCCAAGAGAAGGCGAACAACGCTCCCCTACTGGCTGACTCTACTCTCATGGCCTTTCTCGCCCCGGACATGGAGCAGCCAGCCAGAGTATCCGGCGCTGCCGATCGGCCGCCGCGCTCGGACCAAGGAGATGTACCCAGGTCGTTGGCGCACGCATCACAAGTCGCAACATCTGCGGTTGCCTGCCGCCGATTTATTTATGCTTGCATCAGGTATGCTTCCAACGGCAGAAGGCTCAGCAACTCTTCATTCCTCCCCGTCTTCTCTCATCCAGGTGAGCTGCCTTCAGTTTCTGTGCCTCCCATCTCCATCGTTATGTACTGTAGCCTGTAGGTTCATTTGATTTTATTTCAAAGTTGAGAGAACATGCATAAAAAGCAGAATTGTGATTGAGATTCACATTAGTTCATGTTATTGTTTGCAAAACTTGTACAAGTTCTTAATCAGTTTTTGTGGAGAATTCACCTCAGGTTTTGATCATCTTCATGTGTCAAACATCACCATACACTTGAAATTTATTATGTCAATTATGGTAGAGGAGCCGATTTACAAGAGTTATGAATATTGTGCGTAAATTCAAATTTATTTTCACCATTGACGACTTCTTTTCTGGAACACTTTATTTGACCTGATAATATTTGGAAATATAGATTAAACAGGCATTGAATTTTCTTTTCTTCTGATTTTTTTTTTCTGTTAACCAGGCTGCAGAGATATGTAGAAGTGCTGAAACAGGTACAAGTTTATTATCCTATTATATATGCCAATCCATCTCATTTTAGATGTTTTTATGGACCTTTTTCATCTCCTTTTACTACTAATCCTTTTTTTATTTCTGATTTTGTGTCTGTTCTACATCCAATTCCTCTGAATTGCATGTGTCTTGGTGGAATCACGTATGACTTGGACGTATAGTAAGTCCTATAACTACCTATGAGTTTGCGTTTCTATCCCATGACAGCCCCCTTGGTCGATGCCTGACGCGGCTAATCCACTGGGAAGGCTGGGACCATGGCCGCCCCTATCCCTCCGCGCGTGGCACGCCGCTGAGCCTTATGCCGGTCCAGAATCGCTGCTCTTGCCTGAGCGGTTCCTTCGCCAATACTAAGACGGTCCTCTGTTCGGATTCTACTTGCTTCTGTAAAGTAAGGTAAGGGTCTGCTCTTATTTCTATCAAGAATTGGAACATCAAACTGTCATTTTTTTATCCGAAGGATAAACCCGTTTCTCAACATAAAAGGCCGCTACATGATTTGCACTGTAAAGGTAGACCTGCTTCCTGTGGTATACCAACAATATATATACAAAATTTTGTAAGCATGATTTGCACCGTTTCTGGATGCAGTCTTCTCAGTTTTTGGTTCTTTACCATTGATGTGACTCCAATAGAAATCTCTTATATGCTAAGAGATTTTTTTTTTCTCAGCCAGTTCTGCTTCATGCTGCAATTCAATGAAAAACATATGTTCAAGGAGTCAAGCACGTAATCAGGCATTTAGGAGAGAACCCCCAATTATTATTATTATCAGCATGCTGCCAAGATTATAGACCTTGCAAAACAAGGCAAGCAATTTTCTCTTTCTTGCTCGTGCTTAACTTAATGTACACTATTACAGATAGCAAACGTGGAGTGAGTTCGTTACTCCATCTTTTATCCTTATTAGTGGAAAGCTCAATGAAGTGTGTCCAGCCGGTACAGTTTTTTTTAGCCTTAACATTTTAACCCATCGTTTATCCTTATTGTGGAAAACTGAATTAATTTTGTACGGGCGGTACACTGCAACATCTTGACCAATCATTTATTCTTATTGTGGAAAACTGAATAAAGTGACCCTGCTACTTCTTATTTTAATAAGGGTGCAAGATTACACATGAGGGAAGCGGTGCTTGTGGTTTGCAGAAAATACAGTTATGAATATTATTTTGATACAGGTTGTACTCCAAAGTGTTTGTGGTGTAATGGTTTCAGAGTATCAGTAGAGATGACATGACTTATGGATTAAGCATGACTTCTCTGCCTACTCAACTACCCGTGAGTGCTCAACTATTTTGATATGTACATTTACATTTAAAATTCTACTGCAAGCTGATATATAGCTTTGTTTTTATATATGGTGAATACATTTTTGTGTCTGTTACAAGTGCTCCAGTTCAATAATTTGCTACATCATAATTCTTTAGTTTATGAATATTGCATAATACATCCTTTTAGCTTGAGTAACAAGGACAATCACCTCCACCCTCTTCTTTGCAATCTTGTGCTTCTGAACTTGATGGTTTGGAAGCAAGAATTGACTAAAGTTTCATTTATCATTGTCTTGGTTTATATACTTGAAACATTTTAGTAGATGCTTCAATTTGTCAGTATGTTGTGGCTACCTTTAGGTTATGGCATGAGGTTTGAGTCCCGTGGGCAGAAACTATGTTGCAACTCATTAAGGAAAATAATATAAGCCCTAATCCATATTTATGCTAGAGTCCTATCTTTTCATTTTAGTAGCTGTAGTTTGTCAAGGTTTGGACATGAGGAGATTGGTGAGTTGTTGTAACATGAAGAGCTTCAAACTCATGCTAGCTACCTACCGAATGTGTATCAACATGTATCAGATAGTATTGTTCTTTAGTGGCGCTAGCACACAAAAGGTGTAAAAAGTGCTTATCTACTTGATGGGCTCAAGTACACGAAGAGAAATAGTTCCCGCATATGTTAGAGATTGTGGCTTTTGCAGATATATGTAATTATTTGAGCAGGTTCAAAATACCAGTGATTTAACTTTTTTAAATATCTTTTGTAATTTGTTGAATATGAATCATAAGTATTAATCTGAGAGTGATGTTTATGGAGTATTGGACTGCAACCGTTACTAATAGACATGTAACACCTTTCTGTTGAATCTGTATTAGTCAAGACGCATAGCGCGTGCACTTTTACTAGTCTAGTGACAAGAATTAAAGTGGCTCTTCAAAGTTCATCCAAACTCCGAATAAAATATGCAGATAATCATTTTCGATCAACTCGACAAAGCGAACAAACGACAAATGGTTAACCTGGTCAACTTATCATCAGCTCTCAAGATTTAAGTCAAAACTAATCTTCAAAATTTTGGGGTATTACATGTATTATATGTCAACTGGAGCAAAGGTGGTTATCTGACCTGACTGCCCCAAATATGATGAACTTTTGTCTTTTTTCTCGTTAGGAGTGGACACTCTTTTGAAAAAGATGAAAGAAAAATAATAGAATTGGAAAGCTAATGAATCTTAAATGAGCAAATAAAACATGACCTGGAGAATTTAAAACATTTATCTAGTTAGAGGTTGGGAAGTTGAAACATCTATCTAGTTAGAGGGTTCGACATGACTCGTTTTTTCATAAATAGTCTACTCGAGTGGACTTTTGGGTGCATGGGTAATTAGGCTTCAACTAATGTTTCCACCACCTCTTACGTGTACACCAATAGCATATCCAGTCGTATCCCCAAACGACATTTGGCAAAAGTGTCGGATTGGTTGTTTGGAGGATGCAGTGGCGTGGTGTTATGTTTGGGGCCACCTATTCCCAGCCACGTCCTCCAAACGTGATTCCCATAAAATCAAGTGTAAGAGGTGTGTCTAACATCTCTAATTGGGTACACCCGAACTGAAGCGGTCTTTGGAACGTGGAACTAGGGAGGTAGTAAGTGCCCGGTGTCTTTTAGAGAATGCTTTAGGAATCACGACTCGAGAAGCTCTAAAACAATTTCTTAGTTGAGATGTGATCTATAATGTTTTTCAGAGGATGCAATACACTTTAGCTCTGGTAAACTGCAGCCCACTTTTCTAAGAGAACAAATACGAACTTAATTTCAATGGATACATACATAATCAGATCATACATAGAATTTGGTCGAACGTGTTTCATCTTTCACAGGAACAGTTACACAACGCGACGACTAAAGAGGAGTAAAAAATCGGGTTCCAATCCGACACGCATTCAGAACCCGGTTCGCATCGGAAAGATCTGGCTTGGCGACTTGGACTGCTGCTGGTTGTGGTTCGCGGACTGCAGCGCCTGGTCGATCATGGCGGCGCGTGAGACGCGTGACACGGGCGTGCCGCCGGCCAGCGCGCGCTGGTAGGCCTCGTCGTCCTCCATGCTCCCGCCGCCCTCCAGCGCCAGGAGCACGAGGTGCCGCACGTCGTACGACGTCAGCTCGTGCTGGTCGGTGAGCTCGGGGCCGTCGGAGCGCGCCGCGAATCCTGACAGCTGCAGGTTCCCCGCCTCTCGCGCGAGCGTGCCGCCGAGGTAAGGGCGTACCGAGAATTGGGCGCCGCACTCGTCTTCGTCGTCGTCGTCATCCTCGTATCCGGCGACGGTCTGCTGGTCATGCAGGTTCCGCGCGCCGCTCAGATCGAACTCGCCGAACTCCATGTCGCTCCCGCTCTCGTCGTCCTCCTCCCATCCGAACTCCATGTCGCTCCCACTCTCGTCGTCGTCGCTCAGGACGTGCTCGTACACGGTGGCCATGTCAACTAGCTCTAGCTGCGCTTGCACGAGCAGACGGACGGACAATCGCAACGCCGATGAATATTGTGACTGCCAGAACTTCTCGATGAGGTTGTGCTCGTAGGGTGCGCGCAAGGGGACTCCATATATAGCCTGACTGCGATTAAGACAAAAACAGAGTCGAATTCGACTCGGACCATAAGTCCAGAACTTCCCCTACCGAAGCAGTAGTCAAGACTGGTCAATCGAAAGAAAATAAAATAAAAACCCGTACCGAAGCTCGTGTGGTAGTTTTTTTTTCCTTTTTACATCTTCAAGAGCTTTCATGCGAATTACAACCGTTTTGCACACAATCGACTAAGAAAATAGGAGAAAAGATGATCAAAGACATTTCCTGCTACAATCCGAAGCCTGCTTAGCACATAGATGTGCCCCTTTATTTACCAAGTTGTTGTTCAGTGCTTCGATCTCCTGCAAGATTGGCGCAATCTTTGATCGATCCTGGTTCTGATTCCTCCATAAGCTGACAACCTCTTTCGCATCCATTTTAACCTCGACACGGGACAACCTAAAATCACATGCTAGTTTAACTCGGTCTTAAACTGCTAGAGCTTCCATGATCAACATATTGGCCATGAAGCTTGCTTCGGTGCCCCCCCCCCCTCCCCCCCACACACGCCAAAATATGTGCAAAAACCATATCAATCTCTATATAACCTCGTATAGATATACTAGGTGTACGGAAATTTGATATACTAGGTGTACTCAATGTTCCTACCAGCCGATGTAGCCGATAAAATATTTTACCCAAGAACGTTTCGCTTTTCAGCGTACACCGTTGTATGCTCGTCTGACCACTAAACAGTATAGACTTAAACGAACCATACATGCTACTCTTGGGTTTGTACTTATGTCTATTTATTCACTTTTAATCATTGTGCCCCTGGTTACGAAGAGGTATGAAGAGATCATGTCCGTTCATGTTTTTCAATTTACCAAAGTTTGAACGAGGGAGGGGGGGGGGGACACCGAAGCAAAAGTGATTGGCCACTTGTTCATAGCACAATGGCCACATGCTCGTAACCATATATCATGCCCTCTTCACAGACCGATCTAACAGTCTGTTTAAGATGGCAACTTTATAAGGGATATCGTACCCACATTGCCATCGTATATCCATATATGCACACTTTTGTACCCATGGTTATTATTTATACCATACCCGTTAAATCATGTGTGGTACATGTGTATAGCCTTGTTCGTGGGTATACCCATATTCTACCCGTTTATTGTTAATTTATGATGTGACACATCTACTCTTGTTGACTTATGAGTTAGAGCATGATATTGTGATTTCTATATTTTATTAATTATCATGTACTAAGCTACCTATTATTAAATTGAGGTAATTGTTTTTTTATTAAATGTGCTACCGATAAATGTAAAATTGTGAACAACTTGTGTACTCTTTTGAGTTACCTGCTAGGTACCCAATAGGTACATGTAACCGTTGAGTATGAGTGTCGGTAAAGTTTTACAACCGTGGGTATGAGTATGGATAGAGTTTTATACCACTAACTACATATGTATGGTATGATATTGATCTACCATGCTCATATCTTTTGACCAAAGGAATTTGGATTTCCTCTTGATTCCGTTATGAAACTTATAACCCTAGATCTTCATAGTCGCAACCCTTTTGAAAAGAGCATCTTGAAGACTTGCTTTGGTGTTTGTACAAGCTTCTATATGTTGTTGGGAGTCCCTAATTGAGTTGTGAAGCTATGCCCCAACCTTGCGAAGGTTTGGTACCCACCTTGAGTGGCACCGTTTGATTAGTGGAGAATTGAATTCACCTTTGTGGTGGGTTCACCGGATAAGAAGGTGAGGTCTTTGTGACATTGATGGTCTTTGTAATAGATAAGGAACCACGGGAAACAAATCTCGTGTCTCGTGTCTTCTCAACGGTTACCTCACTTCTTTACCTTGCTCTTCTTTGTTACTCGTTCTCTTTGTTTTCCTTTTGTGTTTGTATCATCTAGGTTGTTTATTTTGCATTTTTCACCTTTACCTTGTTGCATAAAGTCTAAAACTTGAAAAAACTTAAAAAACTGCTAGCTTCTATTAACCGCCTGTAGTTGCAATTACATACCTTTTCACACATGTTAGCTTCAAAGAAGCTCCATCTGTGGGTATACAATACACATATTCTACCCGTTTATTATAATTTATGATGTGACATGTCTAGGCTTACTGAATTACGAGTTAGAGTATGAGATTGTGATCCAAAAACTGAGAAAACTTAAAATTTTGCTGGCCCCTATGCACCTCCTTTAGTCGCAATTACATACCTTTCACATAGGTTTGCTTCAAAGAAGTTCCGCCGATGGGTATACCCATATCCTACCCGCTGATTATTAGTTTGTGGTGTGACACGTCTACTCTTTTTGATTTACGAGTTAGAGTATAAGATTGAGATTTCTAAATTTTATTAATTTTCATGTACTACCTATTATTAAATTGAGATTTTTTTTTGTGTGTTAAATGTGCTACCAATAATTTTAAAATTGTATATAACTTGTGACTATTTAAGTTACATATTGGGTAACCCAATTGGTATCGGTAACCGCCAGGTATACATGTCGGTATACCTGGGCATGGGAAGCCCGGCCCGAACGGCCCGACCCGACCCGGCCCGAAAATCCCGGGCCGGGCCGGGCTTTTTCTCTCTATCGGGCCGGGCTCGGGCCATCATTCTTCAGCCCGTAATTATATCGGGCCGGGCTCGGGTCACAGAAAAAAGGAAATTACCATTAGATCGGGCCGGGCCGTCGGGCCAGCCCGGAAAAAATCGGGCTTTTTCGGGCTTCGGGCCGGGCTCGGGCCAAAATTTGCTGAAAGTTGGTCGGGCCGGGCCGGGCTCGGGCCAAGGATTTCCCGTCGGGCTTTTTTCGGGCCAGCCCGAAGCCCGGCCCGGCCCGAGAAATGCCCAGGAAGACATGTCGGTAAAGTTTTGTAACTGTAAATACAAGTATGAATAATAACGTTTTATACCACTATACAGTACTTGGGTATTGGTCTACCGTACCACTGTACGTCCACTGGTAGGCGGTAGCCGGAGTGTGGCCTGTTGGGTGGGTCCGTGACTGTTCTGTGAACCGATCTGTCATAACCGACTTAGCAAGGGTGGTTAAAGGAAAAGAGCCGTCGCCGTCTATCGTCCCTGCCTCCGTCTCGGTAGCCAGTCGCCACCACCGCCGCCTCGCAGCTCGAAACCCTAATCCCAAACCCCGCGATGGAGAACCCCAGGCCCCAAGCCCCCGGCTTCACCCCTCCCATGGCTCCTCTCCCCCTCCCCCTCCACCCGCCCATCGCGCCCATCCCGGGGGCCCCTCCCCGCGCCCCCTCCACCTCCGCCGCCGCCGCGGCCGAAAGCGACGACGATGACGAGGTCGACTACGAGGTCTCCGACGACCACCGCGCCGCGCGGGAGCGCCACGAGCGCGCCGTGCAGGAGCTCCTGCAGCGGCGCCGCGCCTACGCCATGGCCGTGCCCACCAACGACTCCGCCGTGCGCGCGCGCCTCCGCCGCCTCGGCGAGCCCATCACGCTCTTCGGGGAGCGCGAGATGGAGCGCCGCGACCGCCTGCGCGGCCTCATGGTCCGCCTCGAGGCCGACGGCCAGGTCGACCGCCTCCTCCGCGCGCAGGAGGACGACCAGGGAGCCGCGGGCGCCGACGAGGACGACGCCGAGCAGATCCAGTACCCCTTCTTCACCGAGGGCACCAAGGAGCTGCTGCAGGCGCGCGTCGACATCGCGCACTACTCGCTGCCCCGCGCCAAGGCCAGGGTCGAGAGGGCCAAGCGCCGCCTGGCTGACCCCGACGAGGACCCCGACGCTGAGGCGGACCTTGTCGTCAAGCAGGCGGCCGAGTTCGTGCTTGAGTGCAGCGAGATTGGAGATGACCGCCCGCTCACAGGCTGTTCCTTCTCCCGCGATGCGTCGATGCTCGCAACAAGGTACGTTTTCAGGATAAAAGATAACTGAACTGAATGTATTTTATTCTTCTTTCGTATTAATAGTGAGAGATGCTTGCCTTAAAACTCTTAACCTGCCACACTATAATCTTGTTTGAGCTCAGCTGGTGACACTCGTAGCTGTTGCCTGTTGCAGTTGAGCATAGAGTCCAGTTGAGTGAGATTTGTTATATAATCGAGTTTCCAATGACTGAAACAATCTGAATCGCTGCCTAAGTGCCTGTCATAACAGATGGCAATATATACTCAATTTTTATGTGCATGTATCCTTGCACATTTTCTTGGAGCAGTGCAGTGATGACTGAAGACTGCTTGCATAGTGAGGCAGGTTTAGCTAGCACAAGTTTAAAATTACTTTACCCTGAAGAGATATGAGATGAGTTTGATGCTACTGCAACATAATGTTGGTGTATGGTAGTTTGGTGAGCTAAATGAGTAGTGTTGTTTTTCTGATTAGTGTAACTAGAGATTTTAGTGTTCAATTTGATTGCACTATCAGGAAGCAGGACCGGATCTTCTTTTTTCTGGTAAATGGAGGGGTGGTATCTTGCCATCACGCATACCAGTTAGACCCATTTTAGGTGGACTGGGGTCTTGTCAATTTGCAGAACTGTTAGACTAGTAGCACCGACTGCATCTCCAGTGACGCTCAACTGAAATATGTTACTACTCCCTTTAGCCCTAAATACTTGTCGCATATTTAGGCAAAATGTGCGACAAGTATTCCTAAATGTGCGTCAAGTATTTAGGGCTGGAGGGAGTAACTGGGACTGACATATTGCAATGAGCTCTTGGTCACTCACACTAAATAAGCTTGGTAAACTTAAGATGCACAACTCTGTTTGTTAGCAATGTCATGTGCAATTAGTTGTTTCTCAGCACCTAACAGCCTTCTCTTTACCTTGATTTTGATATTAAAGAGAGCTTATGTTATCTTGTGCATGCTTCCTTTTCAGCAATTAACTCTATTTTTTTTTGGTTCTGTAGTTCCTGGAGTGGGATCATCAAAGTATGGAGCATGCCACAAATAACTAAAATCGCAACCCTGAAAGGTCATACAGAACGTGCAACTGATGTTGCCTTCTCTCCAGTTGATAACATCTTAGCGACAGCCTCAGCTGATAAAACTGCCAAATTATGGAACAGCGATGGGTCACTTCTAATGTCTTTCAATGGTCACCTGGATCGTCTTGCTCGCCTTGCTTTTCATCCATCGGGAAAGTACCTGGGTACAGCTAGCTTTGACAAGACCTGGAGATTGTGGGACATCAATACTGGAACAGAGCTTCTACTCCAAGAAGGGCACAGCAGAAGTGTATATGGAGTTAGCTTTCACCCAGATGGTTCTTTAGCTGCATCTTGTGGGCTTGATGCACATGCTCGAGTTTGGGATCTAAGATCTGGAAGATTATACTGTACCCTCATAGGGCATGTGAAACCTGTAAGTTAACATTATTGAAACTTCTCAAGTGCCTTATTTGCTATCCTCCCATTAGAATAATCGTTACTTCTGTTATTTATTGTATTTGACGATTTGTTGTGAAATATATTTCCTTTTCTCTTTTGTAGTTGACTTGGTTCTGTTTTCTCTGTCAGGTTCTAGGAGTCAGCTTCTCCCCTAATGGTCATCTAGTTGCAACTGCAAGTGAAGACAATTTCTGTCGAATATGGGATTTGAGGACTAGAAGGATGTTGTATTCTATACCTGCACATAAGAGTCTCATCTCTCATGTTAAATTTGAACCCCAGGAGGGTCATTATTTAGCGACATCTTCCTATGACACTAGAGCAGCGGTATGTTTCGTACTCAGTTTGGGTCAATTTAATCATTTCCACTATTTAGTTCCCTGATCTTAAATACATTTCTTTGCAGCTATGGTCAACTCGGGACTACAAACCAATCAAAAGTTTGGCAGGACATGAGTCGAAAGTTACTAGTTTGGATATTAGTGGAGGTAATCATTTGCTTAAGCACTTACTAATATTCTCATCTATTACTGTTTAGTACTTTATTTAGCAGAGTCATGAGCAGCGGTATCTTTTTCTAGAATAACTAATTTAGTACTAGTACTTTATTTATGTGGTCACACTGAAAAGCAAGTTGGACCATTCACATTCTCATCTTGTACTGTTCATTTGGTTACTTTTTCTGCCCCATCACTCACAGCAATTACAATGTTCACTCTAGATTATCTTACACTAGCGTGGCATTCCTTTCTCTGAACTAGCAGCAGTTATTTAGTGAAAGATTTTAAGACAAGCCATCTTTCTTTGTGATCAATTAAATCGCAATCTGTACTACCTCACCCTCCTTAATCCTTATCATGTACTCCCTCCGTCTCGTAGCTTAAGGCGTAAAATTTGCAGCACGCCAATTAAGAAAAGTTATGCAACTTAATTTTACTCGGTCATGCCCCTATTTAATAGCCATCACGGTTAATATTGCTCCCACTCATTCGTTGCATGCACCTCCTTGTTTCAAGGCCAGCCACACACAGCCAACCAACGAAGAATTAAAGCCATGCACAGCCAATAACTGCCCGCAGCGTCTCCTTTCTTCTAGCACGAGTGAGGGGCAAATTTGAGAAGTTGGCCTTTCTACTGCATGCACGCCTTAAGCTTTGATGAAAAAACGAAAAAAAATATACGCCCTAAGCTAAGAGACGGAGGGAGTATACATATAACTTTCTACTTCTTTTAGTTTTAATCGTCAATAATATTATGGTCCCACAATACAATTGTTCATTTTTGGTAGTACACTGATGTATTTTCTCTGTTGAATATACCAATGATGATTATCCTTTCCACCACCTCAATGCTTGTGTACTTCCTCTGTTCCAAAAAAAAAAGATGGATATACCAATGATGATTATTGCAAGCTGCTTAACTTTTTTGTATATTTGGATGTATCTTTAACTAAAATTTGTCTATATACATCGGTATCTAGACAAAGTTGAGCAGCTTATTTAGGAACGGAGGGAGTACTACATTTTCGATGAACATATCACCCTTGTAGACTGTTTATTGTTGATAGTACACAAATTATTTGTTCACCTCTACTATATATATTTTCCCAAGAGTTATTTGGTTCACTTAAGATATTCCTATAGAAGCATCAAACATGTCATAGCTAAACATCTGACTAATGGTTTACCTATATGATATGTGCAGATGGACAACAGATTGTGACTGTTTCACATGATAGAACTATAAAGATGTGGTCGTGCAGAAGCAGCATACGGGATAATGAGATGGAGTTGGATTAAGCCATTGACTTCAACTGTTCATGGAAACAGGCTGTGCCAGTCTCTCCTTCGGGGGATCTGCCGTTGCAAGCTCTTTACATCGTTGCATTTATAACCCTTAGCATGTGAAATATGCCGCCCACTTTCTTGACATGTGTTGCTCATAATTTCTCCAAAAAATTGGACTTGATAGCTCTCTTAAAAAACAAAGGAGCTTTCTAGTAACAATGGAGTTCTTCAGTTTGGATGAAGTATGAGTCACCCATGTAATCTTTTTTGGCTAATTTGTCTTGAAATATTAGCTTTTCACGGCTGCCAGTAGTTTGTACTTAAACCCGAGCAATCGTACAGATGGCTTCTCGACTTGGTTGTTCTTTTGCGTCCCTTTTTAAACTAGGGTTTATCACTACAGACTGTAACATTATTATAGCTTATTTATCTTACTCCCTCGTTTCATATTAGTTGTCGCTCAATATGTGAGAACTAATATGGAATGGAGGAGCACCTTTCAGAAGTCATCTTTCCTATGTGTGTACTCGCGTGACGTCTTGTGCCTGCAACCCCAGCTTGTCGGACATGAATTCGCTGGGCGAGTGAACCAGAAAAGAGAGATACAGTGCAACTCCAGACCATAGGTCCGTCAACCTCTTCTGTGGTATGTCACCCAAGCTAAAGCGAACGGACGCTGTCTCCCGGAAATTCACTTTTTTTTTAAATCTTGGGTGCATATGCTTCTGCCACCGGGTAAAATACAATAAAATGTCAAAAAAAAAAATCTGAAGCAAAATTTTGCTTTTTCATCTCGACATTCTATCTCCTCGCGTTAAGTTTCATGGAAAACTGATTTTTTCAATGTTCTGTATGAAAAGATAGAAAAATGTCTCGTGAAGAGCATTTTTTGACATTGAATTTATCTATTTTACAAACGGCACAAATAATATACTCCACATAGTTTTTTATGAAATAACTTTATGACCACATAGAACGTCAAGAGATACGCACGCCATTTTGAAATAAGTTCAAAACTTATTTAAAAAACAGGAGGTATGCTCCTAGGTGCAACAACGCCTTGTCGCGCTGTCTACTTCTTTTTAAGTAACCATTCGTAACAATTAAAAGCTTCTAGCGTTGTACACTTGTGCATGCGGTTACATATTTGTTTTTTTAGAAATTTTATTCCCTCTATCCATAAAAAGTTGTCTCCCTTAGTTAAAATTTAGTTGTATCTAGACCCGATTAAGTATATAAATACATCCAAATTTTGAAAAAGTTGAGATATCCTCGTATGGACAGAGGTAGTATTTGTTATACAGTTGCTCTATGCATTAATCGTGTCTAGATAAATGCAAATTTAGATAAATCTCTGAGATGCTTTGACGAAGGGAGTACATTAATGTGCAACTATATATATTTTATTCTTTTACATGTACCTTTTTTCTGAAATAGAATTATGTGGCTGCATTTAAATATGATGTGCAAATATTGTTTTTCTAAGGTGCAACTTGGTACTTAAATGTGTAAACATTTTTATTTACACTGCAAAATCATAAGTTTTGATAATATTTTTCTTTTTAAAACTTTCCTTGGCTGGTTGCACTTTAAACATACACTACTTGCACATTTCAAAACATGTTTCAATATTTCCTTGTATTTTACTTTTTTTGTTTGTTATGGTAGACTCTAATTGCTTGTTTTAATGCTCTAATGTTTTGCCACCGGATTTTTTCTGCTTTATTGAACTGTGAACAAAACAATTTGATTGCTATGTAGAAAAATTTATGTCGTTTGGGCCACAATCAAATCCATTACTTTTGTTTTTTGTTTTGTATCAGATGGCCCTAAGCCACCATGCAAATAGTATTCACAACGATAAATCAAATGATGCTTACGGTTTAAAATTTTGTCGAAATTTCGAACATTTCATGGAACATTTGTACTTCGCTCAAAAAAATCATGTGCATTTGAACTTACCATGTACGTTTTCTTATCAAATCGTTAGTGCGCAGATTCAAATAAAATTTGTCGATTCGTCCTATATAAATTTTGAAACTTCTTTTTTGGCCAAGCGAACCTGCACAACATATGTGGGTACGGAACAAGGAGGCACATTTGAAACCCTAGTCACTAGGTGAGCATCCACTGATCCAAAGTTCTTCGTCCGATATCTCCACCGGTTTCCTTGACTCCGACAGTTAATTAACTGCTAGGAGGTCCGAATACTGTGTAATATGTAGTTATTAGATAAAAAAGAAGATAATGCGCAACAGTATAAATAATAAATAAATAAATAAATAATTGAGTAGGTGACATGGACCTAGTGTTTCTTTTGAACTGAAAATTTCATTCGACACAAACCTAGTGTTACTGTCCTTGGCGTTTGGCAATGTCATCCCGGTATATTGCGATAGGACAGTGCTAGAAATCCTTCGGAGGCTCCAAACTTTCCAGCCTCCTGCTTGCATGCGTGACACGTGTCAATTTTTACCTGAAATTTAAACTTTGCTTCATCGCAACAAAAAATCTCCCGCTTTTGCTTCATTGAAGCAGAAAACGGTTCGACTAAAATAGAAGGAGCTGCGAATCATTCAGACTTTGTTTTCGTCGCAGCAAAAAAAATCCCGCTTTTGCTTCATTGAAGCAAAAAACGGTTCGACTAGGAGTAAATAAAAATGATCCATCGGACGTGGACCTCGCCGGAGACATCGCCGTAATCCTTGTAGCAACAAAAATATACTAAAGTAGCAGAACCACAAAATATTTGCAGCAAAAGATTTATACTATTGTAGCATCGATAAATACTAGTCGTCGGTGCACCGTTGGCAATATCCCAACTCCGACTTGCAGCACTTCACTTGCTTCTTGCAGCACCGTCACTAACTGTTGGTAGCATCATCGTGGGCTGTTGGCAGCATTACCGTTTGTCCTTTGCAGCACCTCCGCCACAAGATGGTAGCAACACCAGTCGCATGTGGTAACATTGACGTTGACCTTGGCTCGCAGCACTAGCCCTCACCAGTGGTAGCACCACGCCACCACCCAAGGCCCCTGGAAGCACTACTCAACGTTTCTCGCGGCATTGTCATCATCCATGGCAGATCCCTCCGTCTACCGCTGCCTGAGCCTTGTAACATCGGCTGCCAACGCTCGATACAGCGTCGGACTGCTATTGCAGCACAGTCGGCTTGAATTAGCAGGCGCGGCACCGCATCCTTTGTATAGCATGCAAATCCTATTCGGCATGGAGCACGGACTGATGCACGATGCCGAGCACATCTAGTGGACCGAGGCATCGAGCCCCGTCCTCGACCACCGCAAAAAGGTACACCGCCGGCCCCGTCGATCTCGTCTGGCCATGGGATGGGGAACCCGTCCCTGCTATGGCTCATGGTTTTTGGAGCGGACGGGGCTGTTTGCGGCAGCGACCGGCGAGGCGGCGGCGTCCTACGAGGTGGCGGCAGCGGCGCTAGTTAACATCATGCGTGTGCGCCCCCGTGACGCCGCCTCGTTCCTTGCAACACCTCGCATCCGCCGTCGCCCATGGTAGCACCACCACATGAGGAAAAAATGTGAGGACGAGGGGAGCCAACAACGGCGGCCGCGCGGTGCGGAGCGCCTCGATGACACCGGCGGCCTCGATGACGGCGACGTGTCGCCCTTGCCCCCTGGCCTCCCGCCGCTCGGAGCTCCGGCACCTGGTCTCGTATCACGGAGGCGCGGCCACCACGAGATTGTAGCAGCGGCGGACCTTTTATCGGCGGAGTTGCAGCGGCCAATTGGTGTGGGGGTCAGTGGGAGCGCTGCATGCGGGGGCAAGGTCGGAGCAGCGGCGGCGCTGCTTGGTCCGACCACGGGATGGAGCGCCGCATGGCTGAGGAGGCGACAGGGCACGACAGAGATTCCTCGCCGGTGATAGGGAAAGAGACGGAGAGCCGCCTTCACCAGCTCTCGTGCGTGAAGAAGATAAGAACAGGTGAGATATTTCTGGTGCCAGCAGTGGGTTGGTTGGACCAACGAAAACGACGCCTCATTAGATTTAATCCTACGGCTGCGCGTTTGGAGGTTGTTTTGCGTCGCAGCCTCCGAAGGAAACGGAGCATTTTCCATTGCGATAACATACGGAATAAATGGCACCCAACTAAAAAGTGAGTCTAGGTCACTTGGCTCGGAGAGTGAGTGTACAACCAAGCTAGCCAAGAATCAAGTCTCGCAGTGGCAAAATTGAGTTCTTATTATTTGAGAAAATAAAACTTGATGTGAGCTCTTCTGACCATCTTTTTTTAGAGTACGCTAAAGACGTACTATAATTTTAATTTTATAGAAGGCAGAGGTTATACCGCTGTGGCCCTCTGTGGTTTGCACTATGTATATATGGCATGGTGTTTTGGTCCCGTTGATGAACACCCAAACTAAGAACCAATGTAATATGTCTTCGGGTTGGCGCCTAGTTGGTTGCTACATTAATACTTCTTTCGTATTAAAATAAGTGATTTTTTTAGATATTTATAACTAAAATATATCTAGATACATCTATATATAGACAAAACTGAATCACTTATTTTGGAGAGGAGAGAATGTTGGATTTTTTTTCTTCAGAAATGGAGGATAAGATTCCAGCCTCTGCATAAAAAAGATAAATACGTCCTTTTTTAGTAATTTATTCAATAAAAGACGGACAAAGAGCATACATAAAAAAATTTTTAAGCCTCTACACAACACATACGAACCCGACAATTGGTGAAAATCATGTCAACGGGGCCTTATGCCTAGAAAAACAATGAAATCCCTTCATAGCTATGAATAGGAACACATCACATATCCTGAGATGCCATCTAGGCGAAACGAGAGCGCTCATCCGGTCTAGCAGACTCGTAGCGATCACCTCATGTATACACTAAAGATGTTGTCACCGCCGAGCAATCTTCATGTTACGATCCGCATAAACTTCGTCGATCCTACCGATGACGCCACCATGCCCCCGAGACCCACCGTCCTCAACACGCCACGTCGCTCCACCTTAGAGCCCCTCCATCCAGCACCTGCTCCAAAAATATAGCCCCATGGGGAAACGACGTCGCACATCGCCATCATCCGATCTAGGAGATCAGGGTTTTTCCCAAAGTAGCCCATGCGAGGAGACGAAGGCTGCAAAAACGATGCCTTTAAAAAGGTAGCAACATGCAAGCGCAGCCATCGTCTGCCACGACCGAAGCCGGGATCGGTTTTCAGTTTTCACCCACGCCTCCCCAAACCCACGGCCGGCTAGCCGGCTAGACCACCACCAACCACGAGGTCGGTCCTGCCACCATCACTTGAAGCTTCTCCGCCAAGACGCCCTGCCATGCCATGGCCATGGAAGTCTAGCTCGTTAACGTCGGAACCACCATGATGCCAAGCAGCCTTCATTGCTAGGACGAACCGCCCTGCTACCTATAGCCACCAACTCGTACGTCGCCGGCCATAGCTATAGGGGCACCACGGGGCAGAGGGAGCCCCACCACTAGAGTATGCGTCGAGGTCGCCTCCAGAAATCCTCAACACCGCGTAGCCGAAACCCCACTGCCCACCTGTCACCGCCAGATAAAGGGGTCCGCCACTCGTGGAGAAGGGCTCCGCTACCGCCATCCGCTACGTGGGCTTTGCCCAGTAGCATCCTCTGACGGCAGTGAGGAAAGAGATGGGGGGGGGGTGGCGGCTACGGTTAGGAAGAGGGAGCGAGGAGGGAGAGGGGATTGGGAGCCACACCCAAATATGGGGGGAGGGAGTTACATGGATGGCCAACATGTCAAATTTGATGGAAACACCTGCACCCATGCGTTTGTGTACAAGATCCATTCTGAATGGATTTTATACACACACATGGATGTGGTTGTTTCCATCACCATCTGTTTTGCTTTGAGATTTCGATAAAAAGGAGGAAGGGAGAGAGCTACTTTTTCATCTACCACGGAGAGAAAAATCTCGATGATAAATCAACGTTGAGGAAATATCCACACCCATGCGTGCGTGTAAACTCCATCAAGTGGGACTCAAGTCTCCAAGCCGGATCCGCACCCACGATCTTTGGTGCGTGAATATTTCAATGAATTTTAAGAGAATTCTTTGCTCGTCTGTCTGAATGAAAATCTCTGAAATTCCATCAAATTTAAAGGAATTCGGCAGTTACCGGAATTTTCCCGAAACATAAAATTCCAACCCAGGATCAGCGCCCACGTCCTTGGCACCGGAGAAACGAGGCTCTCCCGGTAGACGTGCCACGTCGCGGAGAGACGAGCATCGATCTTCCTGTCGGCCTTCTTCGGAAAAAGGAAAATCTTCCTGCCAGCTCTCACCACTTCCCCCTTCCTGAGGTTGTACACCCCATACCGCTGCGCTCCGTAGAAGAGGGCCTCCCCTGATTCGCTCACGTGGGCGATACCAAGCCACTTGAACTTGATGGAGCCCAACGTCCACCTTGTACCTGAGAGTCCAGCTGGTCTTCTTGCGGTAGTCCCGGAGCACCCACACATCGACGGTCCGCTCGCCTTCCGCAAAAGACGACGCGCCTAGCTTCCCATCATCCATGGCGACGAGACGCCCGACCATGCAGCGATCTTGCATCGGGCCGCGCATGCCGCGGAACCTCTCCGACACCGTGTCGAACACGATCACCCGATGGAGGTTCCTCATCCAGTGCAGGCAGCCGTGGAGGATCACCGGCGCGTCGTTGTTCTTCCACCTCGTGTAGCCTCCGTACGTCGTGGAGGCGAGCCTCCTGACCTCCGGCCGCCCCACCGCCGCCACGCTGTAGTCGTAGTGTTTCCGGCACTAGTGGAGAAGAGGCCTTTGGTCCCAAGCAAATAACCCACTGCTGAACCAAACCGGGTCCAATGCCCCCATTGGACCCGGTTCGTTTCTGCCCAGGACGACCCCACCCGCTGGCGCTCGTCTCGTAGCGGCCTTGGACCCGGTTTGTCATACAAACCGGGTCCAAAGGGTCCACCCGCAGGCGCGGCAGGCCGTGTCAGCCTGGGAACCCTTTAGTCCCGGTTTGTATGACAAACCGGGTCCAAAGACCCCTCTCGGCTATATAACCTTGCCCCCGCCCAAGTGTGAGCCACACTTAGCCATTTTTTCACTATCTTCACAAGAGGGTGTATTGCTCTCCTCTCTTCTTCACATGCACAAGAGGTGTTCGATGAAATGCTTAAGAGGATTTGCCACTTGAGTTTACACAAATCAAGCCACACTTAACTTGCTTTTTTCTTCTTCATCGAGGTTAACAACTTTATCCTTTTCATCCGCAATTGATAAAATGCATGTGTATATATACATCGTGATGTTCTGTAATGGTTTTGATCAGCTTAATTATATCATGCGGATGAATCGGCAATGGATGTACATTGACCGACGGTTTGATGAGTTCATCGCGGGCCTGGATAATTTTATGGCCGTGGCGGAGGCAAACAAACATGGTGGCTTCATGTATTGTCCATGTGTGGACTGCAAGAATACCGTAAATTACGCTCGCTCGAGTCTCATTCACAGCCACCTTCTGCGATCCGGTTTCATGCCCGAGCTACTATTGTTGGACCAAGCACGGAGAAAGAGGGGTTATGATGGAAGACAATGAAGAAGAGGAAGAGGATGATGACGGTTATCCCAATTTCCCCGAATACGATGATACTGCAGAAGGCAATGAAGACAATGAAGTAGAAGATCAAGAGGCACCGAGATGAGCCCGTCGATGATGATCTTGGCCGGGCCATTGCCGATGCAAGGAGAGAATGTGAAACTGAAAAGGAAAGGTTGGCCTTCGACAAGATGATAGAAGATCACAACAAATTGTTATACCCAACTTGCGAAGATGGCCATAAAAAGCTAGGCAGCACACTCGGAATTGTTGCAATGGAAGGCGGAGAACGGTGTCACCGACTCGGGATTTGGAAAGTTGCCGACAATAATTAAGAGGAAGCTTCCAAGGGGTAACGAATTGCCCGCCAAGTACGTACGAAGCGAAGAAGATTGTCTGCCCTCTAGGATTAGATGTGCAAAAGATACATGCATGCATTAATGATCGCCATCCTCTACCGCGGTGAGTACGAGAATTTGGATGCATGTCCGGTGTGCACTCGCATTGCGGTATAAGATCGACGAGATGACCCTGGTGATGTTGAGGGCGAGCGCCCCAAGAAGAGGGTTCCCGCCAAGGTTATGTGGTATGCTCCTATAATACCACGGCTGAAACGCTTGTTCGAGAATAAAGAGCACGCTAGGTTGTTGCGATGGCACAAAGAAGACCGTAAGAAAGACGTGATGTTGAGGCACCCTGCTCGATGGATCCCAATGGAGAAAAATCGATAGAGAGTTCCCAAACTTTGCACAGGATGCAAGGAACTTAAGGTTTGGTCTAAGTACGGATGGCATGAATCCTTTTGGAGAGCGGTAGCTGCAGCCATAGCACCTGGCTCGTGACTCTTTGTATATATAACCTTCCTCCTTGGTTGTGCATGAAGCGGAAGTTCATTATGATGCTAGTGCTCATACAAGGCCCGAAGCAACCCGGGAACGACATTGATGTGTACCTGAAGCCATTAGTCGAAGAACTTCTACAGCTGTGGTCCCTAGCAGGTGTACGTGTGTGGGACGAGCACAAGCAGGAGGAATTTGACCTAAGAGCGATGCTTTTCGTAACCATCAATGACTGGCCTGCTCTTGGTAACATTTCGGACAGTCAAACAAGGGATACAATGCATGCACACACTCGTTTACATGAGCTCGAAGGTGATTATTTGGAAAAAGGTCGAAGGTCGTGTACCCGGGGCATCGTCGATTTCTTAGGATTACCCATCCCGTAAGAAAGAAAGGAAAGCATTACGACGGTGAGGCTGATCACCGGAGGAAGCCTCCCCATCGTGATGGTGTTGATATATTTGGTATGGTCAAGGATCTAGATGTAATATTTGGAAAGGGTCCCGGCGGACGGTCCGTTCCGAATGACGCCGCCGGGACACGCGCCCATGTGGAAGAAGAAATCTATTTTTTGGGAGCTAGAATATTGGAAAGTCTTAGAAGTCCGCTCTTCAATCGATGTGATGCACGTGACGAAGAATCTTTGCGTGAACCTGCTAGGCTTTCCGGGCGTGTACGGGAAGACAAAAGATACACCGTAAGCACGGGAGGACCAGCAACGTTGGAAAGACCCCAAAAATCCGCATGAGAGAGTTAAAGGACGTCATTTATCCAGCCTACGCTCTTACAAAAGCGAAGAAGGAGATATTTTTTGAATGTCTTAGCAGTATCAAGGTCCCGTCCGGCTTCTCCTCCAATATAAAGGGAATAATAAATATGGAGAAGAAAACATTCCGGAACCCGAAGTCTCATGACCGTCACGTGATAATGACACAGCTTGCTTCCGATTGCATTGAGGGGGCTTCTACCGGAAAATGTTCGATCGCCCATTGTGAAGCTATGTGCATTCCTCAATGCAATTTCTCGAAGGTAATAAACCCGAAATTCTACCGAGGTTGCGGAATGATGTGGTCCAATGTCTCGTTAGTTTTGAGCTGGTGTTCCCACCATCCTTCTTCAATATTATGACACATCTCCTCGTTCACTCCGGTCGATGAGATTTCCATTCTCGGTCCCGTGTTTCTACACAATATGTTCCCCTTCGAGAGGTTCATGGGAGTCTTGAAGAAATATGTTCATAACCGTGCTAGGCCGTAAGGAAGCATCTCCAAGGGCTATGGAACAAGAGGAGGTCATTGAATTCCGTGTTGACTTTATTCCCGACCTTAAGCCGATTGGTGTTCCCGAATCGCGGCATGAAGGGAGACTAAGTGGAAAAGGCACGCCTGGGAAGGAAATCAATGATATGTAGGGACGGGATTTCTTTGACTCAAGCACACTACACAGTTCTACAAAGTTCCACCATGGTGGCTCCGTATATCGGTGACCACAAGAACTTTCTACGCTCCCGAACCCGGGCGGTCGAACGATTGGATTAGACGTGAACACATGTCGACTTTCGGCGGTTGGTTGCAAAAACATCTCCCGAATAACAAAGATATTGAAGATCAGCTGTACTTGCTGGCCTGGACACCATCTTCGACCGTAGTGACTTTCCAAGGGTACGAGATAAATGGGAATACATTTTACACGATCGCCCAAGATAAAAAGAGCACCAACCAAAACAAGTGGTGTCCGCTTTGATGCAATAATGAATGAAGGCCCAAATGACACATATTATGGTTACATAGAGGATATCCGGGAACTTGAGTATGGACCTTCTTTTAAGGTCCCTTTGTTTAGGTGCAAATGGGTCAACAAAACAGGAGGCGGGGTTCGGGTAGACAAGTTGTATGGAATGACAACAAGTGGATCTCAACAATCTTGGGTATAGAGACGAACCATTCGTCCTAGCCAAGGATGTGGCCCAGGTTTTCTATGTGAAGGATATGTCTAGCAAACCAAGAAAAAGGAAACATAAGGAAACAAATACATCAAATGATGAGCCAAAGCGCCACATAGTTCTTTCTGGAAAAAGAAACATCGTGGGAGTGGAGGACAAGACAGACATGTCGAAGATTATAATAAGTTTGATGAAATTCCACCCTTCGAGTGAACATTGATCCAAGCATCAAGTTAAATGATGAAGATGCTCCATGGTTAAGGCCGAAGAAGATTAAATGATGAAGATGCTCCATGGCACAAATGAGTATCTCAACATGGCAATCAATTTCCCATTTATTTTTGTGTAATCATTTAACTCGTATGTAAGATATGAAAAGTGGAGATGTGGTTGGCTTTTTGTACCATATATATAGAGGAGATGTAGTCGTTCACGGGTTTGCGGGGAAAAATTCCGAGGCGCAGTTTCCGAAGATGCCGTAGGGCATGTGCACCAACAACATCTTCGAGAAACCGCGCCACGGAGATTTCCCAACCCTTTCCCCAACACTATTAGAGGAGATGTAGTCGTTCGGGGCTTGCAGGAAAAATTCCGAGGAGCAACTTCCGAAGATGCCGTAAGGCTTGTGCACCAACGACATCTTCGAGAAGTTGCGCCACGGGAGATTTCCCAACCCTTTCCCCAACACTCGTTAGAGGAGATGTAGTGGTTCACGGGCTTGCAGGGAAAAATTCCGAGGCGCAGCTTCCGAAGATGCCGTAGGGCGTGTGCACCAACAACATCTTCGAGAAGCTGCGCCACGGGAGATTTTCCAATCCATGGGAATGAATCTCCGCTTGGCTTGTTGATCCGCTTGGCAAGCCGTATCGATGCTCCTTTTATAGGCACAACACCGCTTCTACTCGACAGGGCGTCGTGCGCTACATGCTTTATCTCATCGAGCAAGTGCGTCCACCCATGCGTTCTTATCCTGCCGACATCTTTAGTCCCGGTTGTACCCACCAGCCGGGACTAAAGGTTACCCACACGTCCTTATCCCACCGACAGCTTTGTTAGATGACAAAAAAGGATCTTTAGTCCCGGTTGTACCCACCAGCCGGGACTAAAGGTTACCCACACGTCTTTATCCCACCGACAGTTTTGTTAGATGACAAAAAAATGATCTTTAGTCCCGGTTGTACCCACCAGTCGGGACTAAAGGTTACCCACACGTCTTTATCCCACCGACAGTTTTGTTAGATGACAAAAAAAGGATCTTTCGTCCCGGTTGTACCCACCAGCCGGGACTAAAGGTTACCCACACGTCTTTATCCCACCGACACTTTTGTTAGATATGACAAAAAAATGGACGGAGGCAACGGCGACGTGTGGTTCCGCGCGCTCGGCGTAGAACCTACCGTTCGGCCGCGCTCGGACGCCACGGAAACCGGACGAGCCGCGACGGCGCGGCGGCATCCCGGCGACGAATGAACGGAGGCAACGGCGACGTGTGGTTCCGCGCGCACGCGGCGCTTTATAGCACAGCGACGCGGCAAGTTTGGCGACAGTGGCGCGGGGAAGCGGCGGGGCGTGGCACGTGGAAGCGGCGGCGACAGCCGGCGCGGGGAAGCGTCGGGCGTGGCACGTGGAAGCGGGATCTACACGTCGCACGGCGGTGGCGGCGGGGCGAGGCACGTGGAAGCGGCGGCGACACGTGGCACGGGGAAGGGACACGTGTGGCGGTGGCGGTGGTGGGCAGTACACGGCGGTGGCCCGTACATGGCGGTGACGGTGGTGGCCGGGCGGTGGCGGTGGCGGTGGTGGGCAGTACACGGCGGTGCCGACGGTGGCCGCACACGGCGGTGGCGGTGGTGGGCAGTACACGGCGGTGGCCCGTACATGGCGGTGACGGCGGGGCGAGGCACGTGGAAGCGGCGGCGACACGTGGCACGGGGAAGGGACACATGTGTGGCGGTGGCGGCGGGGCGGGGCGGGGCAGGCGGTGGCGGTGGCGACAGTGGCCACTACACGGCGGTGACGGTGGTGGCCAGGCGGTGGCGGTGCGGTGGCTTTTTTTCATTTGAAATAAGGCGGGAATGAAATTTTTTTAAAAAATTTGGCCTTTGGACCCGGTTTGTATTACAAACCGGGACTAAAGGCCTTTTTTGCGCGCGCAGCGAAAACGCAGCAAAAATGGCCTTTAGTCCCGGTTTGTATTACAAACCGGGTCCAAGTGCTTTTGGACCCGGTTTGTAACACGAACCGGGTCCAAAGGGGGGACTATATAAGAAAACACTTCGTCTCCGCGGGAGATCAATCCCGCGGAGACGAAGCAACCGACGCCGCCAGGCTGCCGAAATCGCCGCCGGCCGCCGCTCGTCATCGCCGCCGCCCTCCCGCGCGCCGTCGCCGCCGCCTCGCGCCACCGCCTCCGCCACCGCGCCCGCCGACCGCGCGCCGCCCGAGCCCGCGCGCCCGCCCGCCACCGCGTCGCCCGCCCGCCACCGCGCGCCGCCCGAGCCCGAGCCCGCGCCCGCCACCGCGTCGTCCGCCGCCACCGCGCCCGCCTCCGCCGCGCCCGCCTCCGCCTCTCCTCGCCGTCCGCCGCCATCGCCGCCGCCGACCCCGCCGCCACCGCGCCTCTCCCTCCGCCGGTAAGCCTCCTCCGTGATTTTTTTTTTTCATTTGTTAGATTATAGTGTAGTTAGTTTTAGTGATAATTTAGTTAAAATTAGTGTGTTAGTAAAATTAGTTAGTGTGTTAGTAAAATTAGTGTGTTAGTAAAATTAGTGTGTTAGTAAAATTAGTGTGTTAGTAAAATTAGTTAATGTGTTAGTGTGTTAGTAAAATTAGTTAGTGTGTTAGTAAAATTAGTTAGTGTGTTAGTAAAATTAGTTAGTTAGTGTTAGTAAAATTAGTTAGAGAAAAGTTAGAAAATTAGTTAGTTAGTGTTAGTAAAATTAGTTAGAAAAAATTTAGTAAAATTAGTTAGAAAAAAGTTAGAAAAGTTACAAAATAGATTCATTTGTGTCGGCGCCACCCCCACGCGCGCCGACGACTTAGACCGTGGCGGTGCCGAGTCCGTAGCGGTGCCGCCGCGACATAGACTTAGGGCGACATAGACTTAGGGTCGCGAAATAGAGAAAGAGCGAGCGAGGAGGAGCGCCGAGTCCATGGCGGTGCCGGTACTGCCGGCGCCCCTGCCGACGCCCCCAAAACAGGGTCATCCAATTCCCGCTACCGCTCCCGCTGTCGTTCCCGACCCCCGATCCGGATCGATCGATCCGGGGTCGTGGAACGCGGTGTTAGTACAAAAGTAGTGAAGTTTTTTATTTAGCACAATATCATGTTTTTTATTTATATTAGTATACATATATGATTTGTTTTCGTAGCTACGATGCCGCGACAGCGACAGCCCGGCGGGCCGTGGTCCGACTCTCACCGAGGAGATGGAGCAGATGGGGAGGTCCGGGACCGGGCTCCGCCGGGGTGGCACCGGGAGGTCTTAGCTTCGTGGTCGCGCACCTTGGTGCGGAATCCGGGTCCCGTCGTCGACCCGGATATTCTATGGTGGAGGTCTTATGGGCCACGGTCGTTTCGGAGGAGCCGGCCCCGCCGGAGGAGGTAGCTCAGCGCATTGCGGCGGAGGACGAGCACGTTCGCCGTTACATGTACGCGTTAGACAACATGTATAGGACCGGATGGAGCGTTATGCGGGGATCTCATGTTAGCTATGCTCCCGTTGTTGTTCCGTGGCTTTGGGGGCACACCCGGCGCGGCTCGGGACCCGGTCGGCGCCCTCTAGGACCCGGTCCGCGCGGTTGAGTGGTTGTAGTAGTGATTGATATGTATTAGGGTTAAATAAACATGAACCCGATCTATGTATGCATGTAACCGCACTATCTCGCTTTTAGCACTATATTATCGATCCTTAGTTAAGAACTACACATATGTAACTCCATTTTCAGTTTTCTGCATTATCCCTAATTTGATCATATGATGGTTCCTATGTATAGCTTGCAGGTCGTTGTAGAAAGCATGGAGAGAGATGAAATTCAAGAAAATTTCATGGAGGAACTCATAGCAAACGGTACTCTGGATGATCGCGACGACGACGTTATTCCGGATGATGGCGGTGACGATGTCACCGCAACTTATTTGAATGACTCCGGTGAGGGGGCGGAGGATATTGAGGAAGAAGATCCTACGGGCGCCGGTGAGGAACAAGATCATCATAATGGCTCCCGAACTATAGTTATCACCGAGGTATATAAATTAATTAAGCCGCTGTTGATCGACTAGATGCATTAACTAATTAAATTGTACCGACTATGAACTATTTCTTTTTTAGCCCTCCGGATCGAGCACTTCTTCACGTAAAGTCGAGGAAGCGAGGCCCGGCCAAAAAGTTGGATGACGGTGTTAGGCACGACATCACCCACATCGAAAATGATGGTAAACCGATTGCTCCGGAGAAAGGTGCAAAGGCATTTATAGCTCAATGCGGAGTGCTTGTTCGGGACCACGTCCCGATCACCGTTCGAGAATGGCACAAGCCGAAGGGACTAGTGTCTGTCCGGCAGAGGAAGAAGGTCAAGGTCTTTATATCGATGATGTAGCCAAAAACAGCATTATGGACAAGCTCATGTCACATTTCAACATAGTACCCGAAGAGGGGGTGACGTCGAAAAGGCCAAGATGGAGCAGGCCCTCCGCGAGTTTGGCAAGAAGAAGATGGCCGAACTATTCAAGAGCCACAAGAAAAGATTGCGCCGCCTTATCAAGATAAAGAAGACTCCGGACAATGAGAAGGTAAAAACTCACCGGGAAGAATTCGTGAAGTACAAAGACGGAGTCGAAGAATTTAAGAGAAGGTCGGAAATAAATAAGGCAAATGCTGCGTTGAAGCTATATCACCAAATTCCGGGTCCAGGTGGATACAGTGGCTAACCGTCCTAAGTGGCAGGCAGCTGAGGCGGAACCGACTCGAGTAAAGGGATCAGATTAGGGACACACGGTTGGATCGAACGGTGCAAGGAGTGGTTCTACGGGATTGGGGGAACGTTGGATCCGGAAACGAGGAAGTGCATCTATAAGAAAGCTCATCTGAAGGTTCCCATTGATGCCCCGGAAAAAGCACATAGGGACGTGGAGGCGGGGTTGTTCCAGCCCGAAAGAGAGAACGATGAGCCGACACGCGCCCTTGGGAACAAAGAACACGGCGGACGAACACGAGGCACAAGCAGGCTCCGTTCCGTGGAAGTATGGCTTTCCCGCGGAAAGGAAGAGATTTCCCGATAAAAGCCATGAGAGGAGGAAGGCAAGGGAAACAGACCGCCCGGCTAACTTAGAGGAGGGTATGAGCACCATGCAAGCCCAATTAAGCATGGTAACCCAAGTACTTACATCTCGTATGGCTCGGGGCAGGCTGTAGATCCCGCACTCGCTCAATGCCATCGCCCCGCCGCAATCTCAACCACACCGGAAAAGCAGCGTGGCTTCCTCTCAGCCAGGTGGATAATGATGATGATGATGATGACCAGGTGGTCGAGCCTCCTCGCTACCCCCGTGGATGATCTCACCGAGAGCCGTCCTTGTGAGCTGCATGTTAAAGTTTTCAACCTATCCTTCAAGGCGGCGGTCGGCATCCTCTTACCTACAAGGTCTTACCATTGCCGTTCGGTCCAAGACGACTTTGTCGTTGTGATGGTGGATGAAGTGATGACAGCTTATGAGGGGTTGGTGCTTGAGCACCCCTGCAGTGAAGATGGGGAAATCAAAGAACCGGGAGAAGCCCGTAGAACCACCGTGCAATGGCGGAAGGAGAACATTGTGTTTCCAGGTGAGAAGCCAACAAGCATGCCACCTCCGCCTCCTCCGCCACCCGAGTCTCCTCCGCGTGATGATTCTCCCGTGCGCG
>NC_061510.1:144500602-144625945 GCF_022539505.1 Lolium rigidum
CGCTGGAGGTTTTTTTTTTTGAAATCTTAGACCATTATATTAGGTCAGCAGGCCGCCTCATTAAAAACCTTCCAGCCCCCTTCGGTACCCTGGAAGGAAAACAGTGCGTCTGAAACCTGCCGCCTCTGGATCATCACAAAGTTACATCATGAAGGAGTTTGTCTAGGAGGAAACTAGGAGGCTCATCGACCCAATTACAAGTAATCTTACTAGCATAAGAATTTTGAACTAACAAATGAGAAACCTGATTTGCCTCCCTTAGAACATGTCCCACCGACACGTTTCCAATACTTGTCATCTTATCAATGCATTCTGCAAAAATTGCTGTCTGAGCACTACACCAGACGTCTCTCTCATTAAAAGCATCAACAATCTCCATACAATCAGACTTAGCCTGCAGTCGATTACAACCCAACTGTATAGCCATCTGAAGACCCTCCTTCAGCGCTATAGCTTCTGCCATTACTGCTGAGTCAACATTGGACAAGAACATAGCAGATGCCGCAATAAATTCGCCCCTTGCATTGCGAAGAACCGTACCAATTGCTCCAGTTTTACCATCATCATGAAAAGATGCATCGACATTTAGCTTCACCACTGCTCCCTTCGGCCTAGACCATTTGATCCCGCCACTTGGAGCCTGTTTGCCATAAACCTTAGACGCATTAGCAACAATGGACAATATAGAAAATCTACATTTGATCATAGGAGGAGTGTTCTCATTATGAGTCCGTTGTCGCCGGAGCCACCACAAGTACCAACATGTTGTGACCACCACTTCCTTCAGCGTCACCGCGGTAAATCCTTGGATGTTGTTTTCCGATTGACACAGGATGTGTTCCAAGATTGCCGAGCCAGCTCTATCCACAACCATACTATCTGAAATCACATGTTGGAGCTCCATGACTTCCCAGAGTTGTTTCGCAGCAGGGCATACGAACAACAGATGACGGATATCTTCTGCATCTAATTGACAAACTGGACATTCACTAATTTCACCGACATGCCGATTCGCCAGAATACATTTCAAAGGAATAATCCCATGTAACGCCCTCCATGTGAAAATTTTGATCTTACTTGGCACTTTCAGTTTCCAGATTATTTGCCAAACAGGGTTATGCACTGATGATCCGGGCAGGGTCATCTGATTTGCCCTACCACCGAATTGATGCTTCCACTGTAAATAATACGCCGATTTGACAGTATATCTTCCATGTGGGGAGGCGCCCCAAGCAATAAAATCATCAAAACTATCTCCGTAAAGGGGAATATTAGTGATTCTAGCCGCATCAACATTATGGAATAGGCTATTTATAAGTTGCACATCCCATGCACCTGTAATAGGACATATGAGCTCACTTACTTTTGTATAAATCGCCCCCGCCCTAGGTGTAAGAATTCTTCTATCTGGGCTTGATGGAATCCATGGGTCAGTCCATATATTAATAGATTCACCCGTACCGACTCGTCATATATATCCACGTTTAAACGTTGGTAACCCAGCAATGATACTACGCCAAGTGAAGGATGCACCTGCTTTTGGTCCTGCTTTGAGGATATCACCATCTGGGTAATACTTTGCTCTCAACACCCTTGCACATAGAGAGTCCGGTGTCGAAATCAGCCTCCAAATCTGTTTTGCTAGCATTGCAAGATTAAAGGACTGGAAGTCCCTAAACCCCATGCCACCCTCATTTTTTGGATAACAAAGTTTCCACCAAGCGAACCAATGCATATGTTTTCCATTCTCATCATCACCCCACCAGAATTGGGCAATAGCATCCATCATCCTTTTACAGACTCCTTTTGGGATTTGAAATACAGACATGGCATATACTGGAATTGCTTGTGCCACCGCCTTCAATAACACCTCTTTGCCGCCCACTGATAGCATCCTCTCTTTCCACCCATTAATTCTCTGAATTATTCTTTCCACAAAGTGCAAAAAGCATTCACTATTATCTGCCCCAACAATTGCAGGAAGTCCAAGGTACTTATCAGAAATCGCCTCTGTATTAATATTAAGAATTCCACAAATCTCTGCCTTTACCAGAACATGAGTGTTTGGGGAAAAGAAAATACTTGACTTTGCCACACTCACCAATTGTCCAGAATTAGCACAATAGGTGTCCAGAACTCGTTGCAAGGAAGTTGCATTATTCATATCTGCTTTCATGAGAATAAGGGAATCATCAGCAAAGAGTAAATGCGAGACTGACGGTGCATTTCTGCACACCCTTACCCCATCTATGCCACCAACTTCTTCTTCATACAACAAGAGACTAGATAATCCTTCTGCACATAAGAGAAACAAATAGGGAGAGAGCGGATCTCCTTGCCTAAGTCCTCTAGTTGGAACAAACATCTCAGTTTCCTCATAATTAAATCTGACCTGATACTTCACAGATGTAACACATGCCATCATTAGCTGAATCCACCTCTCAGCAAAACCCATCCTCCTCATCACATTTTCCAGGAAAATCCATTCCACTCTATCATAAGCCTTGTGCATATCAAGCTTAACCGCACACCAACCATTAGAACCATTCCTTCTATTTTTAATTGCATGGATTGATTCATAAGCCACTAGAACATTATCCGTAATAAGTCTTCCAGGGACAAATGCGCTCTGCATGGGTGATATAATATCTGGAAGAATTCCCTTAAGTCTATGAGCCAGCTTCTTAGAAATAATTTTATAGATGACGTTACATAAGCTTATTGGACGATACTGTGTAATATTTTCTGGATCATCAACCTTAGGTATAAGGACAATAGTAGTGTTGTTCCAATCCTCCGGAATAATGCCAGAATTCAGAGCTTGAAAAACTTCCTGAGTAATAGCTACTCCACAAATATCCCAAAACTTTTTGTAAAAAACAGCATGGAGACCATCCGGCCCTGGAGCTTTAAGATCACCAATACTGAACGCTGCTTTTTTAACATCATCAGCATCAAAAGGAGCAAGCAATAGATTATTCATATCATTATCCACTCTCTGATTGATTTTCTCCAACACTGCCGGATCTACAGCGTGAACTTCCGAAGAGAAAAGATTAGTAAAATAGTTGAGAATTAAGGGCTTCAAAGCATCAGTACCTTCAACCCAAATACCATTATCATCTTTCAGCTTGGAAATAGTATTCTTTTTCCTTCTAGCCGAGGCGAAATTATGGAAGAAAGAGGTATTGCGATCCCCTTGATGCATCCAGTTTGCTCTAGATCGTTGAGCCCAGTAAACCTCATCCTGTTCCAACAGCAATTCTATAAGGTTGGCCATCTCCTTCGCCGTCGCCTCATTCTCATCTGTCATAGGGCCACTCATCGCCTTTTCCAATTCACGCTGAGCTTTACGCAGGCGACGCTTCGGCTTCCGCAGGATTTGTGAATCCCATGCATGGAGGGCCTCATGCATACGGCCCAGGCGTTCCAATACACCATCATCGGATGTGTTCAACGCGTTGTCCCACGCCTTCCTTACCTCCTGTCTAAATTCATTTTCCTTCAGCCATGCAGCCTCGAACCAGCGAGGTCCAGACCTAGGAGGGGGAGGAATCACTTGATATTCTGTGTCCAGAAGAATAGGTCTATGATCTGACTTAATGAACCCTAAGTGTTGTAGCTTCGCACCGGGGTTCAACATCAACCAATTTCCATCAGCAACCGCTCTGTCCAGCCTTTCTCTGATCCTCCCTCTCTTCCACGTGAAAGGGTCACCCATGCACCCAATATCTTCCAGGGAACAGTCCATTAGACAACTTTGGAAAGCTTGCATGCAATTTGGAGGGCGCGGATTTCCCCCCTCTTTTTCATGAGAGAATAGCAATTCATTGAAATCACCTAGAACAATCCATGGAAGAGGCGAATTATTTCTCAACTTTCTGAGTTTGTCCCATGTTTTATATTTGTGGTCCCATCTAGATTCCCCATAGATTCCTGTAAAACGCCAGATTTTGTCCTGATTCTCAATAATCCGCACATCAATATACATAGGGTGGGAGTGAATCAATTTAACCTTTATCTCTTTTTTGTATAGCAGAAGCAAACCCCCACTCCTGCCGTCACTAGGATTGCAGATCTTCGAGTCCAATTTCAGTCTCCTTCGTAAGCACTCTGCCGGGTACTCATCGAGATGTGTCTCTGACAGAAATAACACATCCGGGCAATATTGCCTGTGTAGATCCACAAGCGATCGCATTGTCGGGTCATTGCCAAGACCCTGACAGTTAACTCCTAATATCTTCATTGGCTCCGGACAGGCTCCGCAATAGAGCCCGCCAATCCGAGTGAAGGGGAGACAGCTCCGTCCTTCTTTGGTTTTTTGTTATTGTCTAGTTCAGCATTCTCGTTTTCCCCTATCCCCTCATGAGCAGCCAAACCAGCCCCTACACCTTGAATTGTGATAATCCCCTCCCCTGTCATGTCTTGCGGATTAGTCAGGCCATCCAGGGTCATATCTAAACTTCTCTTTGTCCCAGATTCATTACTATTAGATGGTTTATCAAGGTCCATCATATTCTTCTTAACCGGACTAGTACCCGTATCTTTCAGCTCTTCCTCTACTGTTTGCATATCTTGCACAATGTCCCGACCGTTTGGGTTGACTTCAGTTGGCATCACTTGAGCTATGCCATCAAAGTATGCAACTGCATTGTGCCTCCAAGCCGGGTTAGTCCCACGGCCTCCCATACCTTCAAATCTATCACGTCCAGGACCTGAACCACGTCCTCCTCCCCGCGGATCCATGCCACGGCCTGGACGACCTCCACCTCTACCTCCTCCAAAACCTCTTTGAAACCACGTATCCCACTCAGCCTTCAAGAAGTCTCCCCATTTTAATTTATCATCCTCGTATTCCCCTGAACCACATTCCTGATGTGTGTGGCCAACAAATCCACAAGCTCCACAGAACCGTGGCATTTCTCAAATTTGATAGGATATACCACTCTTTCACCTTCTCTTGAAATTGAAACAAACCTAGCCAGAGGCTTTCTTACATCCAGTCTCACTTTAACCCTGACAAAATTGCCTGCCCCTTGAACAGCTAGCTGAATATCAACCACTTTCCCAACCCTTTTCTTAGTCAGATTGGTAATAACTGCCTTCTTTCTATAGCCCACTGGAATTTTGTGAATTTGAATCCATGTCATGAAGAAATTTAAATCAATTGTCTCTGGGTTTGCAAAGCCATCATAGGGTTCAATAGAAACAGCAAATTGCCTAAACAACCAGGGCCCTCCTTCCGAGACTTTTAACCAATCCCCTAAGCACTTACACTGAATTGTAAACAGATTGCCCTCGAGATGTTGAAAATCAATTTGTTGTGCAGGACTCCAAGCTACTTTCATATGTTGTTCAAACGTCTGAGAACTGAAATAATTAGATGTATGTACCTTTACTAGTGCCATCCACTTGATGCCCTGATTCGGTGCCCCTTCCTCCTCATCCAGCACCAGATCGTCGTACTCATCTTCTTCAATACCAAGACGGAACAGCATGTCATCTAGAGATTCAGGTTTCTTACCCCCAGATCCACTTGCATGTGCCGAAGAATTATTCGCAGGAGAAGCCATGGAGAAACCAGAGTAGATTGGATCGGGCCAAGCCCTACCGACCAAGAGACAAAGGAGCCGACACCAGCCAACACCCTCGTTCCTTGCAAGATCTCAGACCCTCCCGCCAAACGGAGATCGGGGCTCACAGACTCCGCACGGGCGTACCAGCCGGCGGAGGAAGGATAACCCTAATCGTCAGGAGATCGCCGATCGCCTGTGCGTTAGGTAAAAGTAACCAATAGCTCGTCCCCCGCTGGAGGTGGTACAGACGCATTTTCGTCGCTCCCTGTTGGATCGAGATGCCCGAGCCAGCAAATCGTGATTCGTGAGGGCCGCTTCTACTAGAACAGCCCGCCCAAGCAAAGAAAGAGGATAAGGAAAAGTAAAAAAAGAAAAAAAATATTTGGCAGGTGGGGCCAACCAAAGTCTCAGCGCAGCCCAAACCCAAACCCAAACCGAGTTTTCCTCCAGTTGCCTCACGCGAGAAGATTCCGATAAGAGACGGACACGCCCTTCCAACTCGAACATATATCGTCACGGACACGGAGATCGTCCGACTGCGATTGCCATACCTGCGTCTATATATGTACGTACGTACTGTCGTATGCACCGGCATCGCCGCTTCGGATCTTAATTAACACACACGCGCGAGGTTGCAATGGCGAAACGGCGCAGGTCGGACGACGAGGGCGGCCCAAGCTCGAGTAGCCGGCGGCATCATCATCATCATCATCATCATCATCATCAAATCCACCTAGTTGTGGACGACTGGACCAAGGGGTACAGCATATACAAGGTGGACTTGGTCGACTTGGACGGCGTCGACCCCGGCGCCGACCTCGACTCCCTGGCCACCCCACTCCCTGGCCCGCCGGTCTTCCGGCTGGAGAGCTACCACGCCAACTACAGCCACCCATGGTTCTCCTCCGTGGGTGGCAGGATCGCCGCGATGCACTACAACGAGGAGGAGGAGGACGCCCCAGTCCTCCTCTACGACACCACGACGGGAGGCCTCGTCGTCGGGCCTCGCGCCCCCGCCGAGGCACGGTTCGCCTGCACGTTTATACCTAATGGTGCCCAAGACAGGCTGTACATGATGGGCACCAGCAAGTTCCACGGCGGCGAGGATCACTTCGAGGTGCTCGCCGAGGAGGAGGGTGGGCGCTGGGCATGGAGCTCCGTCCGTAAGCCGCCGTTCAGCACCTGGAAGGTCGCGTGCGACGCCGCGTGCCACGCTGCGCACCCGGACGGCCGCACCATCTTCTTCTCTGTGTATGGTAAAGGTACCTACTCATTCGATACGGAAACCCAGGAGTGGAAGCGCCACGGCGGCTGGATGCTGCCTTTCCGGGGACGCGCCTGCTACGATGCCCGGTTGGACGCCTGGGTGGGGCTCGACGGTACGGGTGCTGGAATCGTGGAGGGGGTCGTACGCTCATGCGACGTCGTGCCCACCGGCGGCGACCACAACAATGGGCCGCCGCCGGCATGCAAGTTCGTCAAGGAGAAGATGGTCTGCGAGGACTGGAGCAGGACCAAGAACGTAGCGCTCACCCACATGGGACGCGGCAACTTCTGTCTCGTCGAGCAACGGTTTAGAAAGGGCGTGGACGCGAACATCGGTGACAACGTCTACCTGTTTTACATCACCACATTCAAGCTTCGGTACGACAAGGACGGGGAACTACAAGCCACAGCACGCCGAACACGCTCCTACACAATGCCCAACGAGTCGACAGGCTATAACTGGTGGGTGTTTGGGATGTGACAGTTCTTGGAAGTCTAATGGTAGTATGAGGTCCTCATTCACCAATTATGGCAGTGTGTCTTCTCAAGGCTAGCATGAATGATATCTCTTTTTAACACTGTCAAAGGATGTAAATCAGGGGGTGTGCATTAGTTAGCAAAGCATCTTTCCAGAGAATATTTAGCCTGTGACGGTGACCCTCCAGGTTTATCTTATCACTAGACCATGAAAGCGCTGCGTTGCCACGCCCGTCCATTAAGAAAGTAGAAATAATTAAGCACCTTGTTGTGTGTTCATTCATCTTGAGAAAAGAAAGATAAAATAAATTAAGACACTTGTGTACCATCCATGTTGAGAAAAATAAAATTAAGTTGATTGTTGTTGAGGGTCACATTTGTTTTCAAGAATCAAACATTCTTGGAGTGGAAATGAAATCAGACTCGCTAAACAAAGGAAGACCGGTGCATCTAATTTAGAAACACAGACAATAAACTGAAATGACAGCCGTTCAAACACTCTATTGATACATGATGTAAGAAATTTAGGATACAAAGAAAAGCCCAGGAACTTACCCAAACAACTATCCTGTGTTGTAGCCTATAAATGTTGCATATCTGATTTTGCTTCATGACAAAGAGTCAAAGTAGGTACTGATTACTTTACATATGCCAAACACTTGGTGCACAACTAACAAAACCAGATGACTATTTGCCGTGATTAAATTCAACCTTATCCGGATCACAAACAACTATATCTTTCAAGGTTGTTTTGCCGGCAACTCAGGTTTTGCATTACAGTATAGCCAGAATGCCATTAGTTAAACAACCATCTATATAATTTACATCCATCACACATGGTGCCACATGCGTTGATTTTGATGTATTGAACCAAAATTATGAACAAGCTTCTCATCCAGACCTTACCTCAGATTGAAGAATCACTATTACATTAGTAACAAAAAATAATAACTGAATAACAGTAGAAGAATATGAAAAGGTTCATCATGAGAATGAATGAATAATACTCCCAAATAAGCTTGAAACTATTCTCTCACCGTTATCATGTAGTGTTCTATATGCTTTCACAAAGCAAAGCAAGTAAACAATAGAACCTACTTTTGTGTAATAAAAGGGAATGCAACAGTGCAGACAAAGGAGTGGGATGGACCATACACCAAGATTTTTACAGATTCGGTGATGCAGAATCCAGAACATGTCAAATAATCCAGGTATGAAAAGGAGTCAAGAGAAAGCAATAAGTATACTATATACTTGTTTCTTTGTAGGATGCATATCTATATATATTAAATACAACAAGTTTGACAGCTGTAGAGGAGGGAAATTGATAATGGTAGAGCTTAAAAAAATCATGGACATAAGACTGCTATAAGATATAAAATACAGCTTTGTAAAAATCTAACAGTTTTAATCTAAATTGGACATGGCCATGGTTTATTAAACTAATAAAAATCCTTTTTTGTTTGAGTAAATGACTAATTTCAATTGTTCAAAATCTTTTACCAAAGAAACGACAAGAACAAATATATTGCACGGAGATGAACGATAACATTCCCAAGCGTGTTGCAATGCCATACGAGATTGGTAAGAATGAGCGGCAAGCAAGAGAACGATAAATATTATGGATAGTTCTTGTGCATTCTGATTGAATTACAAACTATATTTGTATCTTTCAAGTTTCAAGTAAGAGTATGAGTTTCTCCTGAAGGATAACAATCACATATACTATTCATTTTTATAACGAATTTGATCTAGGGGACCTTGAGATTTGTTCTGCATTTAACATAGGATGACTAAATGGTTGTTGCTATAAAGGACAGTTAAAATTTGACCATTTTTTCCTCTTTGGAAAAAGAAATTGTAGCTATAAGCGCAAATATCTTGGAGACACACCCTACCTGCAGTCCTACAGGGGGACATTTGCGATTGATAAAATGGCGTGTGGAAGAATGTTGAGAGCTTGCGAGATATACAATCAGCCAGTGGCTGAGCTGGCATGCAACTATTGGGTTCAGCTGAACCCAATAATATCAGTTAATCCTTCACTATATTAGTATGTGGTATTGTTTTTTTTTTTGAACAAGTGGTATTGTTAAATAGTGAAAGATTATAGAGCAACACTAAGAGATGAACTCAATGAATTCTGGCTCTAGCTTCGCCCCTGCAATCAGCACTTAGTATGATGTGGGATATGTACGAAATAATAAATCAACGATATTCATAGATGGAAATGATTCCCCCACGCAACATAATCTTGTCCTCCAGAAAATAGTAAATAAATGTCAGTTATCCGCTGACTACTTTGTTAACCAGTATAGCCATGGATTCAACATATTACAGGAAATGATGTGTTTATTGACCTAAGTACACTTGGGCATATCATATTGAGAATACAAGCAAAATTTCTTCATGTGAGAATTAATTAGATCCTGCATTTCTTGTGTCTGCTTCACGGTACAAGTACCAACAGTAGTATATATATGTCCATATGCTCTTTTGAGCTAGTCTGATGACTCGTGATGAAACATATATGTATAAAAAAGGCAAATCTGGAGTCTTTGAGCATTAGCTTTATACTTAAAAAAACGTTGACCAACGGGGGAATGATCCCTCCTTTGGCTATACGTTGTTAGATAGGATGAGACTCTCCAGCGATTTCTCGCTACGGATGATAACCCGTTTAGTTCGGCCTCCAGCGATTTCTCGCTACAGATGGAATTCGAACCCGGATGGGCTGGCTGCGCACTCGCCTTACCTTGCCACTGAGCTGAAACTCAGTTATCAGCTTTATACTTTGGTGTGAAGTACTACAGTTAACGGGAGTGTGTAGTAACCATGATGTTCTTAATATGAAGAGATTAAAGGGCAAAGCTAGCAGACCTCATATCTTGGTGCAAGCCCCAATTCTCCTTGTCATGACCATGGATTCAACTTTGTTCCATACAGAACTCGTCACCATCCTTGCATGACTCACCTACACTTGCCGTCCCCCTTCTACTTTGTCCCTTAGCTTTGATATTTTTCCAAGAACAAGAATACAAGACCATTACTGTTTTAGCAAAGATTTCATGCTTTGATGCTCGATCTTATTTAACAGAACATAAAGACAATTGCCAAAAGAGTGAATCTGCATATATCATACACTTCTAGAAATTTAGGTATCATGCATGAGAAATGATTCCTCGATGCGTGAGTAAACATTCAGAGAGAATTGATCAGTCATATGATAAGTATGCTCAATGGGTTTGGTCCATCAGGATACTTACACGTTGCATGGAGTCTTCAATAAAGAACACGATCAGCATTATGTGATAAATAAATGAGATCTGCATTGTGTGATACGTAACTAAAAGCTACAGTAAGGGAGCAAGAGAAAAAAATATGGTTGCGTTGGCAACTCGTGCAGGGTCTCCTACACTGTGTGTCATGGTAAACAAAAGGCAGCAGGCAAAATGCATGTAATTGCTGGAATTACAAACTGAACAATATGCAGATATTAGACAATTGTGGTAGGAAATATTAACAATGAATCAGTAAAGAGCAGTAAAATTGCATGCATGAGCGAGTGTACCTGTCCAGCGGCCATGGTCGCAAATGAAGGTTACAGAGTTGCCGTGATCAGTCCCTGAATAAAAACCCCAAACAACAACAATCCCTGAAAGATATAGAGCAAGTCATTTGGCAACTTAATGTTGGCGACTTGGCGTCGATGAAATTACAGTAAGGGCATCTCCAGCGGCGCGACGCAAACGGTCGCTGAGCGACCGTTTTCGTCCGCCGTGACCGGAAATGCGTCTGGGGCCTGTTCCAGCGGGGCGACGTAAAGTGACTGGGCCGTCCGCCGCGACGCAAACCTGGCCCAAATATGCGCTAGGTTTGCGTCGCGGCGGACGCTCGGCGGTCGCTCCGAGTGGCCGCCGAAAAAGACGTAGGACCCGCGCGTCAGTGGCTGGAGGGCGATATTATTCCCGCCACTGGCCATTCCCCCGCGCCAAATTGGAAACTAGACCGGCGCGAGCAGGCCAGAAGCGATGGACGTCCTCGCCGCCGCAGCTACCGCCATGGATGCGGAGCAAACCCTCGCACCCGCCGCCGCCCCACACTCCCCCGTAGCCACGGCCATAGCCACAATGGATACTGCAGCTCCGACGGAAGCAAAGCGGGCCGCCGACGGCGGCGGCCGGGAGGCAAAGCCGAAGGCGGCAAAGAAGGTGCTCTCCGCGGAGGAGAAAGTCCTGGAGGCCGCCAAGCGTCGCGGGCGGCGCAAGAACCAGATAGATCAAGACTGCCGCGGCCGCCAACCAGCAGGCCTGGCAGATGCAGATCAAAGCCGGCGTCGCGCAAGTAGCCCTCCATCCGACCTTGGCGGAGGGCTACATGATATTCAAGAGAGAGGGGATCGCCGGCGTCGCTCCTCCGGCCTCTTCGGTCAGCTCGGTAAGTTCCCAGCTGCGCCCTGGAACTCCCGCTCCCTTGCAGGGCCACGCGGCGTCGCGGTTCGCCTCCGGCCTCCCGCCGGTGAAGTTGACCGGGCGGCGGTTCCCGACCTCAACCGGACGCCTAGAAGCGGTGACTCCTGCCCGGGCGCGACACAGAAGACGCGCCAGGTGCCGGAGGAGAGCATGCCGCAGCCCCGCATCCTGTTCGACGAAATGGCGCCGCCTGCCCCGACGATGGACGACCCGGTACGTGAGCTCTGTCAATGTGTGCGATTGCCCTGTATCATGCGTCTGATGTCCGGTCGTTCGTAGGACTATTGGAAGGACCGCCATGATTCAGACATCCAGGAAATTATCTACGGCGGCGGCTTCGTTCGCGATGATCGGGCCTAGACAGGCGCGCATGATGCGGAGGACATCGAGACCGCAGGGCTGTTCGACACGCAGCAGACGCAAGATGCGGAGGACATCGACACTGCACGGCTGTTCGGCACCCAACAGACGCAGCCAACACCCGTGTGCGTGGACGACTTCGACGACGCGCCAACACAGCCCGCCACCAAGAAAAAGGGGAGAGCCGCAGGACACAAGGCTTCGTCGACGAGGAGGACAAGTGTTTGTGTGAAGCGTGGCTGTCAACGACCCAAGATTGTATCAATGGCGCCCAGCAAAAAGGCAAGGTCTATTGGGCCAAGGTCTTGCAGCAGTACAACGAGACCAGGATGCACCCGCCCTACCATATCACAGGCCCTCGGACGGAGGAGTCCCTCCGCAAAAGATGGAACTACATCAAACAAGAGACTGCCAAGTTCTGCTCGGCGGTCGAACATGCTATTAACAACCCCGTAAGCGGCACTGGCGTCATGACAGTGGTAAACACGATACAACCATCATCATTCTACACAATTTGCGTCATTGCGTCAATTTGCGTCATTCTACATCATTGGCGGCTATGATTGCAGGTATCCCGCGCCTTGCAGAAGTTCAGGGCGACGCACAAGATATGGTCCATTGTTGGGAGCTGCTCAAAAACAACAGCAAGTGGATGATAAGCTTTGCGGCCTACAACGAAGCTGTGAGGAATGGGACAGCGATCAACCTCGACGGCGAAGACGACGATCAAGGTCGTCCAGTCCTTCCACCTCGTCCACGAGGCCACAAGGCTACCAAGGCCGATCTCGTCCGGGAGGCGCAGGCCATTGCTTTCACGCAGAGCATGGAGAAGATAATGGCCGACAACCGTGCCGCCATGGCTGCTAGGGACGAGAAGAGGCGTCTGGAAAAAGAGGCCGCAGCTGCCATCTACCAGAACCTCGCCAAGGAGGTCCTCGATGTCCAAAGGCTGGACATCGAGGCCAAAAAGGCAGACGCCGAGGCCAAATTGCGTGCAGAAGACACAAGGATCATGCTTGCTGACTTGAGCGGCGTCGACGACGACACCAGGGCATGGTTCATGAAGAGGCGCGCCGAAATCCGCGCGCGAGACGCCTGATCGCCGCCGCCGGCGCCGCCGCCATGCGCCCAGCACCTTGGCCTCCTTTTGGACTTTTTTTTTATTGCTGTTCAGGCCTTGTTGTGCCCCTTTTGCTCCACTTTGCGCCGTACGAGCTGCAAAGTGTGATGAACTTGTTCCAACCCTCAATTTGCGGCTATAATTTCATGCAAAGTCGACGCTATTTCATGTTTTTTGAATTCTGGCCTGCGTCCAAAATGCGTCGCGGCGCTGGAGCCAACCCCAGACGCAAACGGACACACGACCATTTCCCCGTCCGGCAGGCGACGCAAACGGACGCCCGCGGACAATTTGAGCGTCCGAAATGCGTCGCGCCGCTGGAGATGCCCTAGAGAAAGTGTATGTCAGGCAAACACAAAACCAACCTTGAAGTGGAAGGCGAGACCGAAGGGGTAGAGAAACAGGGTTGCTCGCTGCATATATTTATCAAGAAGAGAAGAATGTTTTCGAAAAAAAAAAGTTTGATATTAGAGAACTGGCAGCAACGGTGAGATTAATCACCATAATTAGAGGAGCGAGAAGGTCGAACTTTTTATCACCATGATTACGGACGGGACGACAGCGGTTTCAATTTGCACACCATGATAACGACGACGCCCAGAGGAAGGGAAGGAGAGGCGTTCCTCGGATGGTGGGCCGGATCCACCGGCGGATCGAAGATTCCTATGCCTCCAGCTGAACTTCGCCGGCACCTTCACCGTAGAAGAAACCAAAGAAGTGGCCGCTCTCTTCTGAATCGACGCAGAATAGAGGGATATCGGCAACCTGGAGGTGTTGGTAGCCTCGGTGGTTATTTGTTGCTGCGAATCGCCTCACTGTTTTTGGGTGGTTCGCTGAGACGGTGACCAGAAGAGAGAGGAAAGGAACGGCGGCGCGACCCCGACCAGAACAGAGGAAAGGAGAAAGACTGTTGGTTACTTTTCTTAAGTTTTTTTTTTTTTTTTTTTTTTTTGAGGAAAGGTTACTTTTCTTAAGTGCGAGCGATAACAATACTGAGGCTGGTGCGAGCGATACCAACCAATACTGAGGCTGAACCTGGCCCATACCATATAACGATTGGCGTGGGATTCGACTCGGTCGCCGCCGCGCCTCCTGCTGGCCCCCTACGTCATCTACGTCCTCCTCGACGGAGCCGCGATGTTCGATGGAGATGGAGCCACGGCGGGCGATCCAAGGAGACGGAGCCACGGCGCTCCACCTCGACGCACACGTGGCGTTCCAAACCGATGGATGACGCGGAAGGACGGACCCGCGGCGTTCCACGGAGACGGAGCCCCAGCACTCCACCGCCACAGCCGTCGACCCGCGGCGCACCACCGCTACCGCCTTGGATCCACGACGCTCCTTCCTCCACCCAACTGCGAATGACCAAGAGGCTGGTGAGATCCCCTCGGCACTCCATCTGTTTGTGAAATTTGATCCGAAATTTTCCTGTTGCACACCACCTGTTTGTTCTATTGCCTGGTTGGTTACGGTTTGCATTGCATAGTGTTGCCTGGTAGTGAGGAGCTTTTTTAGATGAGGGAGGAGCTAGTATACTAGTATTGGCTACTAGGTGTTGAGATGTTTCTTATCATTAGTGAATCATTACTTGGTTATTATCTGTCTCTTGAAGTAATTAATCCCCAAAGTTAGTACACTATTGGCATGTTTCTGTCGATCTGAGTTTTCGTGTAAGAGGCGCACACATACTGAACAACCGCTCACTGTGTAGCAAGTCATTGGAACAGAGCTTGAATCCCCCGAGTTGGCTCCTGCTTGATGTGTTCCAATAAGATAGTGTGACACATATATTTCCTCAAATTAATGCATGCAGGTCTCTAATATAGCTACTGAGTTACCTCCAAACAGAGAAACTTTAGGTAGGAGTTGCATCCAGTTGGATGCTAGATTAGTTACATGACAATTCTTTAGCCAAAAGGATTATAAAAAAGGTTACATATGCTAATCGCACATTTAGAAACCAACTTTTGTTAGCTTCAAACGACATATGCTATTCGCACACGCCTTCCATTATAACTTGGCCATCTTTCTCCTCTCAGTCTAATAGATGCTCTGAGCCATTGGCCCAGTACATCCTAATGGTTCAAGTGATTGTTGATTATACCCATCGTGTTTGCTCTTATATGTATGGTTCACATAGATTTGCCTATCAAATATAAATTATTAATAACATATAGGATTTAAATCGTGTTACCTTCCAATTTAGTCCTAGAATGTTTGAGTATACAAAGTTAATGGAAGAGCCATTGTAATTTTAGGCTTGGAACATCCGCAAGTAACTGCAGTACTAGAAGTAACCATGCTACATCCCCGACTTTTGCACTATCCTTGTACAACTTGGGGACACTGCTGTTACTAATGTTAGATTTCACACTTAAATGTGCTAACTGAATGATTCCATGCAACTATTTTTCTAAACCATTTCTGCTTGCCATACTGCAGTTCTGATCATTTTTTAAATTGGTCTTTCACAACATTGGTCTTTCAGGGAGAGGGTTATTAAGGAGGGCCCTTGGGAGGAAGGAGGCGATGCAAACATGATGTGGACGAGTATGGCGACCTGCTTGCGGAAGGTCACTGTAGAGGAGTTTGGGCTGACGAAGGGAAGTAGAAGGGAAGCTAAGGATACCTGGTGGTGGAACGATGAGGTCCAGAAGGTTATTAGGGAGAAAAAGGATTGTTTCAGATGCCTATATCTGGACAGGAGTGCAGCTAACATGGAGAAGTACAAGATGGCGAAGAAGGCTGCAAAGCGGGCGGTGAGTGAAGCAAGGGGTCGGGCGTATGAGGACCTCTACCAACGTTTAAACACGAAGGAAGGCGAAAGGGACATCTATAAGATGGCCAAGTTTAGGGAGAGGAAGACGAGGGATGTCAATGAAGTCAAATGCATCAAGGACGGAGATGATCAGCTTCTTGTGAAGGATGAGGCGATCAAGCGTAGATGGCGGGAGTACTTTGACAACCTTTACAATGGAGAGGCTGAGAGCTCTACCATTGAGCTAGACGACTCCTTTGATGATACCGGCATGTGCTTTGTGCGACGTATTCGGGAGTCCGAGGTTAAGGAGGCGTTAAGGAGGATGAAAGGCGGCAAGGCGATGGGTCCTGATGGTATCCCCATCGAGGCGTGGAGAGGCCTTGGAGACGTAGCGATAGTATGGCTAACTAAGCTTTTCAACCTCATTTTTCGGTCAAACAAGATGCCCGAAGAATGGAGGCGGAGTATTTTAGTACCAATCTTCAAGAACAAGGGGGATGTTCAAAGTTGTACTAATTACCGTGGAATCAAGCCGATGAGCCATACTATGAAGCTATGGGAGAGAGTCATTGAGCACCGCTTAAGAAGGTTGACAAGCGTGACCAAAAACCAATTTGGTTTCATGCACGGGAGGTCTACCATGGAAGCCATCTTCTTGGTACGACGACTGATGGAGAGATACGAGGGAGCAAAAGAAGGACCTTCATATGGTGTTCATTGATTTGGAGAAGGCCTATGATAAGATACCTCGGAATGTCATGTGGTGGGCCTTGGAGAAACACAAAGTCCCAATAAAGTACATTACCCTCATCAAGGATATGTATGATAATGTTGTGACAAGTGTTCGAACAAGCGATGGCGACACTGATGACTTTCCAATTAGAATAGGGCTACACCAAGGGTCAGCTTTGAGCCCTTATCTTTTTGATTTGGTGATGGATGAGGTCACAAGGGATATACAAGGAGACATCCCATGGTGTATGCTCTTTGCGGATGATGTGGTGCTACCGTGCTAGTCGATGATAGCCGAACGGGGGTTAATAGAAAGTTAGAGTTGTGGAGGCGAACTCTCGAATCGAAAGGTTTTAGGCTTAGTAGAACTAAAACTGAAAACATGAGGTGCAGTTTCAGTTCTACTAGGCACGAGGAGGGAGAGGTTAGCCTTGATGAGCAGGTGGTACCGGAGAGAGACACTTTTCGATATTTGGGGTCCATGTTGCAGAAGGATGGCGATATCGATGAAGATGTGGGCCACCGAATCAAGGCTGGTTGGATGAAGTGGCGCCAAGCTTCGGCGTACTCGTGACAAGAGAGTGCCACAAAAGCTAAAAGGCAGGTTTTATAGGACAGCTATCCGACCTGCGATGTTGTATGGCGCCGAGTGTTGGCCAACGAAGAGACGACATATCCAACGGTTAAGTGTAGCGAGAGATGCGCATGTTGAGATGGATATGTGGCCACACAAGAAAGGATCGGGTACGGAACGATGATATACGGGAGAGAGTTGGGGTAGCACCGATTGAAGAGAAGCTGGTCCAACATCGTCTCAGATGGTTTGGACATATCCAACGGAGGCCTCCGGAAGCGCCAGTGCATAGCGGACGGATAAAGCGTGATGAGAATGTTAAGAGGGGTCGTGGTAGACCAAACTTGACATGGAAGGAGTCCGTTAAGAGAGATCTAAAGGTTTGGAATATCGACAAAGATTTAGCCATGGATAGGGGTGCGTGGAAGTTAGCTATCCACGTTCCGGAACCATGACTTGGCTTCGAGATCTTATGGGTTTCAACTCTAGCCTACCCCAACTTGTTTGGGACTGAAAGGCTTGGTTGTTGTTGTTGTTGTTGTTGTTGTTGTTGTCTTTCACAACATTGCTTTCAGTGAAAAACAAAAAAAATTCCACCAAATATAGACCCTGCAGAATACTTCCCTTAGAGGGCCAATTAGTTTCTAATGTATTCATCTTTTAGAATCGAGATCCCTTCTGAGTGGGTGCATGCCAAAGCAAAAGGACGCTACTCTATGTTAGAATGCGGGTACTGAAATGATCTACCAGTGGAAGGGTCAGATGCTTCTGCACATGACTCCTGCAAAGAATATGTTTTCAAGAACCTCATCATATGTGTTATCTTGTGATTTATATTATTTGTTTAATGGTAAATAAAATATCTAGAAACATCGGCACATATTTTCTTTTCTATGAGACTTACAGGCGCCATATCTCCAGGGAGCCTTCCAGCTGCAGACTTTGCGGTCAGAGATTATTACTATATCCCACCCTGGTGAACTGGGATATATGTTTGCCTTATAATGGCCTTTTAGCATTTATGGCAGCATTTGAAAGGATGATGATATTAAAATACATTATATGCCATTGGATATGGATTTATTTCTGCTGAAACCTAGGATATATCTCTGATTATTAAAATTCATAGTCGTTTAATTACTAGATCACTTGTTGTTGGTTCACTTATTGTTTCCTTTTTTTACTGTCTACTAAGGAGGCAACTTTAAACTTACATAGTGTGTTCCCCCACGTTTACGGCTATGAAATCTTTAGCTATACAGAATTATTTTGGGGAAAAAGTTAAAATCAGCGTGGCCCACTTGCTAGTGTTTCTAGAAGATACACTAGCCTTACAAACCTATTTGCTAACTATAAAACGGTGACGTCATAACTAAGTAATGAATTTCCATGTCTTCCAGTATAAAAATAGGTTGGATATGATGCTTCATGGTCCACTGCCTTATTGTCAAGCACTGTCGGTTGTTGTATGCTTGTCATGCTACACGGTTGAATTTTCCACACGAGCCATTTGGATTCTAGGAAAACCATGAGCATAAGTAACAAAATCATCTGACAGTATTCTCATAGTGTTACATTAGATAGAGTCTAGGTAGGTTGGTAATGTAACACAATTGCTGAAAGCGAGAGAATGGCGATCGAATGGTGCCGACTTGCTAATCTTCGAGAAGAGCTTTCCGCTAAATCATGCCTCGATTCAGCGTAGGGACAACTATCTGATTAAGTATCGTTCAGTTAAATAGAGAAATTATCTAGGCTATCAGCTATCTGATTGGTATGCAGAGTAATAAATATAGAAATAATTGTGTTTTAGACTTCCATAATACCTTGAATATACTTGCTGTAGGGGATTATCCAGGTAATTGCTCATGATCATAGCTAGTTCTCTGATATCTGTACTCTTTCTGCGTCATCATTGCATCTTCTTTCAGTTAAAGTTAATCGTCAGTTTACTGCCAACTTGTGCATACCCTATCTCTGTGGTCTAGTAGTACTTGGATCTTGGATCTTGATAGCGATGAAGTAAATTACAAAACTGGCATATGTTTAGGCTAGCCGGGCTATCTCTGATTTTTGTATGCATTACTCATTCTTTAGAGTATATGCCTTGCATGGAAAATCATATTCTTATATTGTTAGCAATGTCACTGCAATCACAAAATTCAAAATTATACTTGCAATTTGACGAGCAATATTGCCTTCTGCAGGCACTGCCTTCTTCAGGTGGAGTTAAATTGAGGTCTTGAAACACCATGGCTCAAGAGCTTGATCCTGGCAATCTGCTGCTGCTGGTGGCGGCGAGGTGCTGATCTGATGGGGTCTGGCGCCTTGGAGCACGGGGTCGGCGACACATTGGGCTAGCAGACGCACATGCCGGCGACGTGTTACATCATTGCTTAAACCGAATATTTGTTTTGATTCTGATGCATTCATTCTTGAGCAGCTGGAGGAGTCGATGGATCGGACAAGTTCTCGGAGCACTGCAGGTCAGCCTGTATTTCCTTCCCATTTTCAATTTACTTGTCAGCCTTTCCTGTGTATCTAAGCCTATTCTCTTCATGTGAACTGCTGCTTGTTGCTACATCGCTGTCTTCGTAGTACTTTGCTATTCACTAATAAATTAAGGTTTGAGGAATTATGCATATCCCCGACATGCCATCTACCTCAAATTATGCGTCACCTATCCCCAGTTATGTGAAGGTCACTGTCTTTGTTAATGCAATTTTGCTTGCTTGATATGTGAAGGCTGAGAACGATTAATCTTGTGATGTCGCAGATCATGGTGCCTAACAATCAGCAACAGTTCATCAGCATCCTGACCGGCCACGTCAACAGCCGCGTGATCCCCGTGAGCAGATTCAGATGCAAGCATGGTTGATCAGCCCGGAAAGCAGGTATATTGACTTCTGATGCATCTTTGCATGAGTTACCGTTAAGAACTCACGTAGCTACCCTTGTTCAGTATATTAATATTTTCCTTGCATTTGTGTTGGAGGGTGAAGAGTTAGAAATGAAGTAGACCACCCAGTAGGAACTTGTAACTTCAGTTTTCAGCTATAGTATTTGCCCCGTACCGATGTGAGCTTATTACATGATAATTTAACTAATCTGATTGCATACTAATCTCTGAATATATAATACGCATGCTCTGAAATTTAGAACTGATGTGGTGCTCATGTGTTGTGAAATGCTTGCATGTATAGTTTTGGTTTTGGTGTTTTCAAACCAAATTGAACCCTGGGCTTTATTGGTCTAGTCGTCCCCCGCGGTCATCGTTGTCGATAATGAAGGCGATGGTGTCTTCGCGGTGGCAGTAGGCGAGCACGGTTTTGTCCTTGGTGACAGTGTCGTAAGTCCGGTCCTCTGTCCTGACCTGGACGCGGAGGACCGCGAGCGTGGCGGATGGCATGGGACGATCCCGCTCGCCACCACCTCGGTACCCCGGGTGCCCAAGCGGAGGCAGTGATGGCTCTGCGCGTGCTCTCCTTCTGTCACTCCGCGTCGAGCTGCACGGAGCTTCTGGTGTAAGAATTTCTCTCCTCTCTCTGATCCCCACGCTCTTCACAACCAACTACAAATTGACCCCCTTTGCACCAGCATCCGTTCGTAGTCATTTCACATATGGTTATGTCTAGGTCTGACATGAAAATTCAATCCAAACTCCATCTCTTTCTTCCAAAAGTCTTCCATGAAAAGGATCAACCATCTTAGTATTTTCATATTGTTATTTTGCTTGGTTCTCATATTTATAAATATACTCTCAGCTTCCAGTTCTCTCCATTCCCTGAATACTTGCAGGGCAGGAGGTATTCACATAGAGGAAAAACATGAACGATGCCACATGGCGTCCATCACAAATCAAGGAGATCTACATGAGAGATGCCCAGCAGAATACTAGCCCATGCGGTGGAGGTGCTCTTAGCTAAATTCTACGGTGTGAAGTTACTCACATTATTTAGTCTCAAGATAAGATTATAGAAGCTGATTGTCGGAATCTAATACAGAAACATGATCGTGCCTAAGCAGTTGATCCAGCATTCTAGTGACTGCCATTGCTATGTGGCCAGTTCCAATTGTAAGCTGAATGTGATAAGTTTAGTCAGGTCTAGTGTGTTATATGTAGCGTAATATTATTTGCGTCTTGCGTTGTAGAAAAGTATGACCAATCAGGGTACTTATTACTATACAACATCTTCAGATTGCCTGTGTTTGGTTCTATCGGTTTACTCAACATCATCTAGTCTCTGTATGGTTTATGTTTTCTTGCATCTCCGTTATTTTTTTAGCTAGCTATCAGTCTACCAATTACTCTTCAATGAATATGGCACGAACAAGATGTATGGAGGCAATATGCCAAAGTGGGTCTGAAGATGTATAGGGGCATTTATAGAAGTGCCTCTAAAAATATAGAGGCAATTTATAGAAGTGCCACTAAAAATATATAAGGGCATTTAAAAAAATGCCTCTAAAAATATATAGAGGCAATATGCCAAAGTGCGTCTAAAGATATATAGGGGCGCTAAAATATATATGGGCATTTATAGAAGTGCCACTAAAAATATATAGGGGCATTTAAAAAGTGCCTCTAAAAATATATAGGGGCAACTAGAAAAGTGCCACGAAGTTGCGGACGACGATAAGGCTGTGGCGACACGATTCCATGCCGGTGCCGCACCTATATTGGTAGAGCGGGCGGCGCGGTTGGGCGTGTGAGACCACGTCAGGGCGAGCCGCTGGTGGCGATGGCTGTGGAGGAGGCGGTGGTTCCAGCCGCTCCTTGGAGCGCGTGGCACCTGATGATCTAGAACGGTCACCGAGAGCCCGGTTCTTCCTGGAGCGCAACAAAACTTCCTGCCCCGTCAGAAAATTCGTTCCCAAAAACCTGGGGGAAAGCTGGAGGGCGTCGTAAGTCGTAACGAAAGCAAGGCAAGAGGCGGCCGGAGCGAGGTAGAGAGGCCGTCTTGCTCGAGGACGGGCGCTCCTCTGGACATACATGCTCTTGCTCTCCGTCCGCGCTTGCTCAAATACGTTGTCGAGAGTAGAGACCCAGCTGTACAGCGATTCTCATGTTAAACATGCATATGTGCTTTGGCGGTCCTCCGCGCGCTGAACTGCAGGCATCGACTCTAAACAAATCCACGAGGAGTATTATTTAAAGCAAAAGAGAGACCATGGGCGTGCGGCCAATGGCCCTGACAAAAACTGAACAAAATAAAAAGTTAGCAGGTGCTAACTGTAGAACCAACAATAGTTTAACTGATCTTAGAATCAAGTGATGCATTTTGACAGTACCAAGCAGTCAAACATATTTAACTTTTGGATAAAGAGTAAGCACCTAGTAGAGAGGCACAACTTGCGTTGTATTGTGATCCAAATTTATATTCTAAAGGGAGCCTAACTTCTGACGAGCGGAGCGAGGCCCGTCGTCGCGGTACAGATCAATGTCAGCTAGGATTTATCAGATTATAAGATATCCCACGGCGTTTATAAACATTTCCCGTTATAGTGAATTTTCGCTGGCTGGCGTCCGTGTGGTTTTTTCCCCTACTATGTTGGAAAGGGTTTTTCACGTTAAATCCCGTATCTCCGTTGCGTTTTTCTTTATCGTTCTTCGTTATTTGCTTGTTCCTTTTATAACAACTCGCACATCAGACTTGTGGAAGCTATGAGCACCGAGATCGTGTCAGCTAGCTATGCTGCTACGACATGCTATGAATTTGTTTGACGGGAGGGCTAAATTAGAAATACTACTGTATTTGATTTTGTGTCAACCAAGTTCAACTTAACACAAATTTCATTAACATTATTCAGGGTGCGTACCTTGCTACCTAACTGGGCTTTTAGGAGTTGCATGTTATGTCTTTAATTTGATTTGATGGTGGGTATTTATTGGCGACCAGCATAGAAGCGGATGATCAAACAAGCGCTCCCGCTGAAGCGTGGCGGGGGTCTACGACGAGTGCAAAAGCTAGAGCCTGTGTCGGGCGATCTTGACGGTAGTTGCATCCCCTCCAAAAAGGCTTCGTCCAACTGAGCACTAATAGTTTCATTACTGAAATTCTACGGGATAAAATCATCAGCCCGTAGAAAAACGCACGAACAAATTTACTAGTTTCTAAAAAGTCAAACTATGTCAAGTTTGATCAAGTTTTTACAAAAAAGCATTGATATGCAAAATATAAATAAAAAAAACACTCTGTAAGCCTTAAACTTTGGAAAGTAGGTAGTAGTATAGTAGTGAAAAAAATATGTTCAAAATAATTTATTGACTATGCATATAGAGAGATGGTAGTAACACAGAAATCAAGGAAATTAGTAACCGTAATCTTCACGTGCTTTTAGCAGGTTGCCAAATTCTCGATACTACTCTTTTTTTTAAACGGGGAAGGGACCCGAAGATCCTAGAACTAGCATTAATAAACAAAAAAATTAAAATACCTCTCCGATTCATATTAATTAACTCTAATATAAATGAATCTAGACACATTTTAGTTCTTGATACATCCATATTAGAGTCAAGTAGTATGAATTGGAGTACTACTCCTTTGATAAGGGAGTAGAAGAAGGATCCTCGAAGAACCAAAAGCTTTTATTATTCACAGTTGTTTGACTATGTTCCTTCTCGTGTAAGCTATCACGCAATGATTATATAATGGTCCGATGGTAGTACAACCATTCACGCAAACTTTTGCGCCTTCGTCATGTCAGCATCATATCCCAGTGTGCAAGCAATCTACTCGAATGAAATACTCCTAAGTACGTAGGGTATTTCCTCCAAAGACACACCACACATGAGCTAATTATAGGATTCAAGAAATGGGCATCATGAACAAATTTTGAGGATGGCTATGAATTTATTTTTTAGTGAATACTTTTTTTTTGCAAATTTTCAACAACCAGGTTTGGTGTTTTCCTTGGAAATACAATAGTTGATGTAGAGTTAATAGAAGGAAATTTTGGGCAGGTTTCCCATTTTTCGTAGCTCTTTGACAAAGTAAAACATACATTTGGTATTGTGTGCACCAATAAAATGGAACGTTGATTTCTATTTTGGGGGACTACACAACTGGAAACTCGTTTTGGTATAAATAAAAGTTTGAAACTCTAGCTCATGAAGTTGTTTGTCGTGACGAGATGCACCTCTCTTCATGAAATGGGGTCATGCGTCATGTTTGGTAGGATGAATTTTGCATGCCATCACGGGTTCACTTGGGCCGAAAGGCAAGCAAACTCATACACGTACAATACCAAATTGTGAAGTGTTCTCTTCGGATACCTTCATATGCCTATATTTCTATTTTTACTAGCAAATAAATAACATAGGATGACTCAATGAAAAGTTGATCTCATTTTGGGGTCTTTAAAAACTCCTTCTATTGTATTCAAATTTGATTCTAAGTAGTCGATCGATTTTACATGTCAATCGTATAGCTCGGTGGTGGATTGACATTTGAAATTTGGTTATTGTATTCTTGTTTGTTACCACACTCGCAAGACACGTCCAAGTATTTCCTATCAGATATGTATGTAGTTACATAACCTACATTATTTCAATTTTGAGTTTAATTACTAGGCAAAAGCTAAAAAAACAAGTCCATTTATAGTTGCAAATTGAGATCGACAAATCCCTGAACCTATCTACGAAATTGATGGCACTAACACATCCTAGCAAGCTGAAAGCAGGTCTACACTACTGCTTGCAAAAGGTGGAATTATTAAAATAATTAATGTGCAACTTTTAAAATTTGGTAGCCCTCCTTCACAAATAATACACATTTAGCCCTTTGTGTACAGTAATAAAAAGGGAAATTATTCTTTCATCCATGCAGATAGAAATGTTAGAACCTCTTGTTTGTAAAGTTGATTACAATATGAGATACACATCGATATCTTCCAAAACTGAGGTCATATGATAGCTAAAAAAATTGTATGGCGGATTTTGCATCAAAGTACATGCGTGCAATGCTCACTTGGGCAGAAAGCCAAGCAAACTCATATTCCTAGGTTTGTATTAATTTTTTTCTAGAAATTTCATCATCACATATGATTTTGTGCGCAGGTTAATTTTACTTAAAAAATCTTCTTTTGGATTCAAATTTGCTTCAAACATGCCAACTATATATGTCTACCAATTACTAATTGAGGTGACAACACACTACCTCGTAGGGCACATCCAAAAAAATTACTAGATTATATGGCATTTACTAATTCCACATACTCTGCAACTCAAATTGAGTTTAATAATCAACCCAGAACCTGAAAATAAATACATATATAGTTGCAAATTAACCGAGAAAACTATCCTTTAAACCCCTACAAAATGGCCATGCATGAATCCAACCCATAATAATTAATTATGGTCTCAATCTATATTGCTCACGAAATTTGGAATTCTAACAAATATGCAACTTATTTTATTAATTTTGTAGCACACCCCACCCTTTTCACAAAATAGCACACACGTTTAATTATCCCTCTTTAATTTATGCAATAATAAAATGTATAATCATTATTTCATGTAGAGATGTTTGAATCTCTCGTTGTAAAAGTTGATTACCATGACGAGATAGATGCACATCGATCTCTTAAAAAATAGGATCATATCTGTTAAATATAAGTTTATTAAGGATTTGACATCCGTGTATGCTCACCGGATATACAGATAAAGCCAAGCAAACACATCGAATATTTGTGAAAAAATGTTTTTTGATAGAACCTTCAAATTTCTAGATTTATATCACGCACGATTCAGTGCGCAAATTTTTCTTTAAAAAACTATTATGTTGGATTTAAATTTGCTTTGAGCACGCTGAGTCAAGATCAATGTGTTGTTGGGTACGTACCACACTAGCTACCTCAAGATCGAAGGGCACACATCGATTTTTTATGCTAGAGTTTGTGTCATGTACTTTACACATACACAATCTAGCTACAACTAACTCAATGTTGAGTTTAATCGATGAAAAATTGAAAACGAGACAAATATCATCAAACTACTAGAAAATGGCCATGCATCCTACTACATCCATCCCAAATCATATATAAGACTTATATTTTTTTTAGAAAGTCAAACTATATCAAGTTTGACTAAGTTTTTACCAGAAACCTTCAGGATGTAAAATAAAAATCCATTACCAATAGATAGATAATGAAGTATATATTCATATGGTATCTAAAAAATCATATTTATGTTGATAGATTCTTTAAAGGTTTGGTCAAATTTTACCTAGGTTGACTTTCCAATTATGATTTTTTAGATTGCTTTATACTCATGGCAAGATTCACATGTGTTCCCAAACTGGGGTGATTATCAGTTATTTTTCCTTCGCAAAACTAATAAGACACTTATTTTTGGACGGACGAGTACAAATCAAAAATTTGTAGCAACTCATGTATAGTTATGTCTTTCCTTGCGCTTCACATGTTTAGAAAGGGTTCCTTCAAGGAGGGAGAGAGAGATAGATAGATAGAGTATTTTTACTTTGAGAGAAGGAGAGGACAACCAACTGTACCACGTGTCGAACATCACCTGAACTTGCTTCACCCAAACTGTTGTGTCAGGCTCAACAAAGACGCAAACATCCTTCTTGTTCTTCCCCTTTTTATCTAACTAACCCTGAGCCTCCACTGACCTCCATTCACATCTTCTTCCTATCATCCATCAAAAAAGCAGACCACAAACAAAAAAAATGATTCATATCAATTGACTCTAATATAAATGAATCTAGACACGTTTTAGTTCTAGATACATCCATAGTATAGTCAAGTAATTAATATGAATTGGAGGGAGTACCTCCATCCCGAAGCCTAAAGTTTTTTTTGTTGAAAGTCAAACCAAGAAAAGTTTGACCACACTTTTACAAAAATCTATCAACAAATATGATATTGTGTAAATACCATATGAAAACATATTTCATTATGTATCTAATGATATTGAATTCGTATTTTGCATGTTAATGAATTCTTTGCAAAGGACAGCAAGAAACAATGAAATTCCAAAGCACTCCCTCAATTATGCAGTAAGGGTCCTAAACATATAACAGAAAAGGCAACAAGGTCCTTCCCCTACTTGGATACATCAATCTTAATATTAATGAAAGTTAAACTAACATCAGTAATCTACGCTAGACCCGGGAACTGGCTGGAATTGGCACGCCCTCTCGTGTGCTTCAAAATCGAACAGTGAGATCCAGATTGCACAACCTTTGTTCTTGCACTGTGTCACGGATGCGGTGAGCATGTTTTCAACAGATGGGTAGTGCTTGAAGATAGCTCCCTGGTCGCACAGCGAGCACTTTGCGTATGGAAGTTTCCCGGAGCAAGCACCGCATGGACCTCCATTCTCGCACACCAGGCATTTTCCGCCTGACAGTTTCTCGAAGCAGGCGGGGCATGCTAAATGACCTGCATCCTTCGTCCCATAGCACTAGTAAATTGAAATAGTGTGATTCACTGTTTGATAGAGAAGTAACATGAATCAAAGTTGTAAAGAACTTACATAATAGATGGATGGGCTAATCTGCCGAGGACACAGGCTGCAACTTAACAATCCAAGTATTCTTCTATCGATAGTCAGTCTCACCGTACCGGTTAGGTCCTGGTTTGGTCCAGGCAACTCCATCTTCTCCGGTATGGAAAAAATCTACTCTATGAAAATGCGAAGGAATTCAGGATTTGATCCTAGGGGCTGGCCGGCTGGGCATGTGAGGGTAGAGACTGGAACTCCGGAAGGGGATTCAGGATAAGAGGCTCTAAAGCGGTACAACATGTGGTAAGGGGGTCATCATGAGATGGTTGGGGTGGGTGGGGTGGGCGACCGGTGTGTGTGTGTGAGGTCATGATATGGGTGGGGGTGGGGTGTGATGTCTACGCATACTTCTATTCTTGTAGACATTGTTGGGCCTCGAAGTGCAGAGGTTTGTAGAACATCAGCAAGTTTCTCTTAAGTGGATCACCCAAGGTTTATCGAACTCGGGGAGGTAGAGGTCAAAGATATCCCTCTCAAGCAACCCTGCAATTACGATCCAAGAAGTCTCTTGTGTCCCCAACACACCCAATACACTTGTCAGGTGTATAGGTGCACTAGTTCAGCGAAGAGATAGTGAAATACAAGTAATATGGATAATTATGAGTGGTAATTGCAATCTGAAATAAAAATGGCAGCAAGCAAACATGTAGTGGAACTGGTTGTAAACGGTGTTTCAATGCTTAGAAACAAGACCTAGGGATCATACTTTCACTAGTGGACACTCTCAACATAGATAGCATAATTGAATACATATATATTATTAGTTCACTACGCTACTCTGAACCACTCTCCGGTTTGATAATAAACACAAATTACTGCGCAGGTCTGCATAAGCATTCCTTAAAGTTCGCATTCCCAATCTATGGACACCCCACGCTATCACTTTGAGCATACAAAGATGGTACTAACTAGTCACCACAATTCATAAGTATTTCTATAAATTAAGCTTAAGAAACAAACACGGTGTGCACACTATCACCTTCACACCGTTGGACAAGGTGTCCCCGGAGATCACATAATAAAACCACTTGAGTAGCACAATAGTTGAAGAATAACATCTACTTATTCAACTAGATTACAAAGCTCATGATCACATAAAGATCATACATGGAGAGATAGATAGACCACATAGCTACCGGTAAAGCCCTCAGCCTCGGGGGAGAACTACTCACTCCTCATCGTGGGAGTCAGCAATGGCGATGGAGATGGCTCCGGGGGTAATTCCCTGTCCCGGCAGGGTACCGAAACAGAGGTTTCTATCCCCCGAATTTAGTATGTGACGGTGGAGCTACAAAACTTTTTTTGGTCAGAGGCTGATTTATTTAGGGTTTTTGTGTCGGGAGGTATTTATAGGCGGAAGGGCGAGGTCGGTGGATGCCAGGGGGCTCCAGACCACCCCTAGGCGCGGGCCAGGGCCAGGCCACGCCTAGGCCTAGTCTGGCCGCCCTGTGGCGTTTCTTCGTCCCCCCCTCTGGACTCTGTCTTCGTTACGGAAAAATATTGACTTCAGCTTTTGTTTCGTCCAATTCCGAGAATATTTCCTGTACAACTTTTCTGAAATACAAAACAACAGAAAACAGGAAACTAGCACTGTGGCATCTTGTTAATAGGTTAGTGCCAGAAAATGTATAAAAGTGCAACGAAGTATGAGAAAAACATATATGAATTGGTGTAAAACAAGCATGGAGCATCAAAAATTATAAATACGTTTGAGACATATCAAGCATCCCCAAGCTTAACTCCTGCTCGTCCTCGAGTAGGTAAGCGATAACAAATAATTTTTTAGGTGACATGAAGCCCACACAATCTTGATCAAGTTATTGCAAAGTGTTGTAAGCTCAGATCAAAGTACTCTAAGCATAGGCATGATACATATAATTCTAACAATAGAATTTAGCAACTATGCATAACATGAAGAGTAACTCAAACAAAGGATCATGAATAATAGTGCATTGAAAGCAACTGTTTGTTTATGAGCATAGAGAAAACATAGTAAAGTGGTACTCAGCATGTCCTTTATGAAGTAGCAAAACATAAAACTAGGACACATTCAAAGTTCAGAGGGTGACTAGATACAAGTAATTTGAGATCAAGCAATAGCATAATCATGAATCAATCAATAATAATTTTGGGACTATGCACATTATACTAAGAATGACAACTATGCTCTCTTAATTGGTGCATAAAGAAGAAGATGAAGACTCAACATAAAAGTAAAAGAAATACTCTTTGTAGAGTAATCAAGATTAACAAGCTAGTTTTATAAACCTTCCAAAAAGTATGGCACTCATTAGCTTTGAGCTCTCATTGCCCCTATCATAAGCATTTTGAATGGTTAAAGTTAATGTGATGGCAAATATGAGCTATATGCTTGACAAATCACAAGTTAAAAATCTCACGCCCCTTGAATACGAGTACCTAAACATCATGCTACTCAACTTAGGTCCCAAATAAGTTCTTGTCATTGTAAGTATACATGTATCATCGAGAACCGCCAACGGGGTACCTCTTGCCAGATGACATGGGAGTGCTCTTGTAGGAGCAACCCCATGCCAAAATGACAAGACAAACAAACAATGACATTGCTCTATTCATATAACGGTATGACATTGTGGTATCCTCCTCTAAATGTTTCATTTGAATCGACTTGGCACCTGTTAGTTCACCTCAAGCTAGGGGGAATTCTAGCGATGATCTTGATATTTTAACTTATATTGAACTCGATGATGACTTCATTGATGAATGTCATGCTACTAGAGATGCAAGTGCTATGAAAAGTCTTCTTGCAAGACGAGATGTTAGATTTAATTTGTCTCCTGATGCTAAGTTTGCCACATCTCCCATAAATATTAGAGATAAGGATTATGATTTCTCTCTGGATTTATCTTACATATATATTGTTGAGAAAGAACCTTTCTGTGGTACTGAAAATGAAAGCACTATGAAACATATGAATGAACTCTCTACTTTGAGCAATTTATTCTCCGATGATATTAAGATACACACTTACTTTGTCACTTAACTTTTCCCTTTCTCTCTGAAAGGAGCAGCTAAAATTTGGTATGATAACGTGTCTCCTGGATCTATTGATAGTCCTATTAGTTTGGTTAATGCTTTATTTCAGAAATATTTCCCTGGCTCAGCATGCTGCTTTGCAGAAAATCTTTGACTTTGTGCAGGTAGAAGGAGAGAAATTGCCTGAATCATGGGCAAGATTGTGTTCTTTAATTAGGGCATCACCTAAACATCCATTAGCTAAAAATGAACTCCTTGATATATTTTATAATGGACTAACCGTTGAATCTAGGACATAACTGGATAGTTGTGCTGGTTGTGTTTTCAGGAAAAAAGAACTCCGGCTGAAGCTGAAGAATTATTGGCTAAAATAAGCAAGAATTATGATGATTGGACTACACCAGAGCCAATACCAACACCTAAGAAAAGGGGAATGATTGAATTAAATGATGAAGTGATGAGGGAAGCCAAGAAATCTCTTCAGGAGAAGGGTATTAAATCTGAAGATGTGAAGAATCTACCACCTATAGAAGAATTATGTAAGCCAAACCCTCGTTCTTCCACTATTGAGGTACACTCTCTCCAACACTTTGATAATAGAGATATTCCCTACTCTAAACCTCCTGATCAATGCTTAGATGAATTTGATAATTATATTGTAAAGCAAGATAATTTTAATAAGAGAGTGGAACATCACGTAATGGAAAATTCTAGAGCTATCAATAAATTGCAGGATATTGCGGAAAGAACCTCTAATGATGTTAAAATGCTTGTTAAACATTTCCATATGGTTCAAACTCAAATTGATCAGCTCACTAAAGTGCAAAAAGATTTGCTAGGCAATTCTTCCAGGGAAAACATGCTTATGAAATAAGAACTAGAAGTGGTGTTTCTACTCAGGATGCTCTATATCCTGAAGGACATCCAAAAAGAATTGAACAAGATTCTCAAAAAGCCAATGATACTAGGACTAAGTCTAAGAAAAAGAAGAAGAAACATAAAACTATTGTAGAATCCTCTGAACCTGCTAAGGACACTAATAGTATATCTATTTCTGATGCTGAAACTAAAAGTGGGTAATGATAAAAATGAGGCTTCTGATAAAGAAGAAATTGAAGAAGAACCTAAAAAGCATACTAAGAATACAAAATACACTAAGGAAGATTTCATTGCTACTAAATATGGTAGTGAAAGAGAACCTTGGGTGCAGAAACCAATGCCTTTTCCTGATAAGAATCATAAATCGAAGGAGGAAGAACATTATAATAAGTTCCGTGAATGGATAAAACCTTTGTTTTTGCAAATTCCTTTGACTGCTGCTATTAAATTGTCTCCTTATTCAAAGTATATGAAATATATTTTCTCTAATAAAAAGAATATTTCAAATGAGGAAATTTCCACTATGCTCACTAATTACTCTTTTAATGGTAAGGTTCCAAAGAAACTTGGTGATCCAGGTATACCCACTATTCCATGCTCCATAAAATAATTATGTTAGAACTGCTTTATGTGACTTGGGAGCAGGAGTTAGTGTTATGCCATTTTTTCTCTATGAGAGACTTGATCTAGAAAAATTAATACCAACTGATATATCTTTGCAAATGGCTGATAAGTCTACTACTATTCCCGTCGGTATATGTGAGGATGTTCCTGTTCAAGTTGCTCATCAGTATATGATATCAACTGACTTCGTTGTGTTGGAAATGCCTGAAGATGATAAATGTCTATTATTCTTGGGAGACCTTTTCTTAACACTACAGGGTCTGTTATTGATTGCAACCAAGGAAAATTAACTTTCAATGGCAATGATAAAGAGCATACGGTTTATTTTCCCAAGAAGATCGATGTGAATTATGGTCTAAACTCAATTATTAATGTTGATACTATCCAAACTGGGGAATTTCATTTGCCTTTGCCCAAGCCAAATAAAGAGAATAATATTGTCATGGTTGGAACTATTCCTATTGAGATTGAGGTAACATAATCATTGTGTGAAATGCAAAGTTTTGCTTCATATAAAATTATTTTGATAACAAGACTTGATCAACCTTGTTAGCAAACTAATTTTGGATGAATGAAACTATGTTTTCACTTATGTACCATTGATTAAATTTATATTAGAATGTCTTAGAGTTACTGTAGACTTGGTTTTGATTTGGTTTTTCATCATTTCATAATTGTTTTCCTACGGTATAATTATTATTCAAATTCTGAAATTTGCCCAAAATTAAAGTTTCTAAAAAAATTACAAAAATGTATAGAAATTTTGACGTGAGAAAAGGGGCAGAGAGGCACCTGGGGCAGCCCAGGGGGACCCACCAGCCGGCCACACCATGTGGTCGCGCGGCTGGCCCCCTGGCCGCGCCAAGGGCTGGTGTGGGGCCCCTTGGCCCTCCACTTGCTCCCTCCTCCGCCATTCCCTTCTCTCTCCCGAAAAAACATCCCACCATTGCTCAAACCCGTGCTCTTGCTATTCTTCATCGTGATTTTTCGATCTCCTTCCTCAGCCCATATTTCCTGCTGAAATTTGTAGCATTTGCTCTCCGGTATGTGACTCCTCCGATTATCCAAGTAGAATTTTGGTTGGTGAAGTATATCTTGAATATTTTGCTGCTATAGATGACATGTTAAGTGAGCTTGCATGATTGTATTATGATGGGATAAGTTGTTTTGATGCATGTTTAGTCCTCTTATAAGTCTCCATAGTGTTCTTCTTTATTTGTTTGTCTTAAAATCATTTTTTAAAATGAGGTTTGTTAAAAATTTCAGAGAACAAGGATGGACAACCATACATATGGAGAAATATTTGAGAGGTAATCACCTAGACCAAGAAGGTATTCAAGATCATCTACCCAATACAGGCAATCTTACAATGAAGATCTCATTGCTCAAGATTTTGGTGAAAGGGAGGATGGAGATGCACATCCATCCACTTTCCTTGCACTGACTTCATGATAGATGCAGGGATTCATGATGTTTTCTTATACCTCGTTGACAGGGTTGGCTTAACCGATTACGTGAATGATGAGAGTGAACAATATGTTTTGCTCACTAATTTTTTTTGATAGTTTCCACTTTAGCAACACTAAGTACAAGCCGAGTGTTGCATTTAAGATATATAACAAGTCTATCACTTTGCCTTTGCCAAAATTTTGTTAAATCCTAGGTATTCCTACTATAGGGACGATGAAGAAGATTAAGCACGACCCCGCTGATTTGTTGGAACTTTACCGGGAGGTGACGAATGATGATGACCGCAAGGCCCAGTGTGGCAAGATAAGAAATCACTACAAGAAAAGTTCAAATAGACAACGTCCCAAAATCGTCCACTAAGGGCTATTTTTCGTCGCCTACGGGCCTAACCCGACGATATGGTTCTGTGGTCCAAACTGCGTCAGGAAAAGTCCTACCACGTTTTTGTCGGTCCGTCGCGTTCGGGCGCCCTTCCGCCACGTAAAATTGGACCGTTGCAGATGTGTTTTCGGGAGCCCGTTGACGGCTGACGTCATGCAAACTGACACGTGGCAGACGCCTTTAACTGGCAGTTAACGGCGTTCACCGGCTGAAACCCCGTGGTAGATGGTAGGCCCACACGAGGCCTGCCACGCCTTAAGTGGGCCGGCCCATTTAGTTTGCGGGCCGGGCCAGCTGACTTAGTTTGACCGGTCAACTATATAGCTGAGCTGGTCCATTAGTTACGTGGGCCGGGCCTAACCTCTAAGGTTGACTGGTCAAAACTTAAATGGGTTGGCCCACTAATCATGTGGGCCGGGCCGAATGCACTCGTTTGACCGGTCAACAGGCAAAAGGGCCGGCGCACTAGACATGCGGGGCCCACTTTCCTGTTATCAGGCCGGCCCATTTAACAAGTGGGGTCCACAATAAAGCAAGTGGGCCGGCCCAAGAAGTTAGTGGGCCGGCCCAATTAGCATGTGGGACCCACTTTCCTGCTATCGGGCCGGCCCATTTAGTAAGTGGGTTCCACCATAGATCAAGTGGGCTGGCCCACCAAGCTAGCGGGCCAGCCCAAAAAACATTGGTGGGTCCCACTTTCCTGTTAAAGGGCCGGCCCAGTTAGTATGTGGGGTCCACAGTATAGCAAGTGGGCTGGCCCAACAAGATAGTGGGCCGACCCAATAAGCAGGTGGGGCCCACTTTCATGTAACCGGGCCGGCCCAGTTAGTAAGTGGGGTCCACCATAGAGCAAGTGGGCTGGCCCAACAGGTTGGCGGGCCAGCCTAATAAACATGTGGGGCCCAATTTCCTGCTGACGGGCCGGCCCAGTTAGTAAGTGGGGTCCACCACAAAAGCAATTGGGCTGGCCCAACAAGTTAGTGGGCCGGCCCAATAAGCTTGTGGGGGCCACTATCGTGCTAACGGGCCGGCCCAGTTAGTATGTGGGGTCCACCGTAAATCAGGTGGGCTGGCCCAACGAGTTAGCGGGCCGGCCCAATAAGCTTGTGGGGCCCACTTTCCTGCTAACGGGCCGGCCCATTTACCAAATGGGCTGGCCCAATAAGCACGTGGGCCCACTTTTCTGTTACAGGGCCGGCCCAGTTAGTGGGTGGGTCCACCTTAAAGCAAGTGGGCTGGCCCAATAAGTAAGTGGGCCAGCCCGTTTAGTTGCTGTTTATATGCCGGCATAATAGGCGCTTTAGGATTTTGCGGGCCGACACATATGTGATTTCGCTTAATTGGGACGTTTTAGGTATGGGAATTTGTGATTTAGATACTGAGAATATTTACGCAGCACATGATTTCTGTCGGATAGCCTCACTTACCACAAGCACCATAGAAAAAATGCGCGAAAGAACTATAAAAACTAACTAAATATTACATCAGGTGCAAGGCTTTGAAAAAATATTGCAGAACCCAAAGAAATTGAATGGTAATTAAACCTAGCAATACAATGAAGCGATTCAGCAATCTTTTAAGTTGTCCATGCAGCACCTATATCTGAAACAAAGACATTACAAGTTAAGACAACAACAATGGAAAGGCAAAGACACTACAATATTGTTTGCCAAAGAATTTGGAACTCATCATTATGTCGTTATAACAAGATCATTGTAATGCGCACAATAAGCAAACAAAGAGTGCATGCCGCATACCAAGAACCAATATAATAGAGCACGTTAGAATGAAACAACAGACTTACTACTGTCGAGTCCCATGCAAACCAACATGTTCAGGGAGTACAAAATTGGCACGAACAACATAGTAGCAGGCTATAAATTTTGTAACAACGACTGAACAAGATGAAGTTATGATGGCTACATCTACAGAGCAGGGAATGTAAACCAAATATAGAAGTTACGATGGCAAAAGCTAAAGAGGAGGGAATGTGAACCAACATGTGCAAAGTGCAATTACTTCAAATTGACCGTGAACTAAATAATACTCCTGAACTTATAGTGAAGGGGATGCAAATCAAGATGTTTCGGGATATAAACTTGTAATGAGCAACACATATAGGATAGTTAATGCTGGAGCTTAGGATGGACCAGATACAAAATATAGTGGGATCAGCTGTGAAATTGTATAAGAGGGAATGCAAACCAATATGTTCAGCATTCCATATGTGAGCGTCATGCCAAGTCAGAGAAACAAGTCAATAATGCAGCTTTTGAAGAACAATATGGCACACAAAATTATTATCTAGTAGTATGACAAGTTTATTTGTGCTACAGGCTAGATAAGCGAGTGATAGCATGCCAAACTAAGTCCTTACTTTGTAAGCTTACAATGAACTAGATACAAAATAGTGGCATCACACGTAGTACAGGGAATGCAAGCCAACATGTTCATGGAGTAAAAAATTGGCACAAACAACATAGTAGCGAGGCCATAATTTTTGTAACAACGACTGAGCAAGATAAAGTTATGATGGCTAGATCTACGGAGCAGGGAATGTAAACCAAATATAGAAGTTACGATGCCAAAAGCTATAGAGCAGGGAATGCGAACCAACATGTGCAATTACTTAAAATTGGCCATGAACTAAATAATAGCGAGGATGTTACTATAATAGCTAGGAATAAAACGAGATAGGAGTTATAATGGCATCACTCATAAACTTGTAGATAAGGGAAACAAATCAATTTGTTTCGGGATATAAAGTTGTAATGAGCAACACATAGAGGATAGTTAATGCTACGGCTTATGATGGACCAGAAACGGAATATAGTGGGATCACCTGTGAACTTATAGAAGAGGGAATGCACACCAATATGTTCACCATTCTATATGTGAGCGCCATGCCAATTAAGAGAAACAAGTTAATATTGCTGCTTTTGAAGAATAAGATGGAAGGCAAAATTATGATGGAAGTAGTTGTTGTGACGAGTTCAAATAAATTTGTACTGCAGGATGGCAGAGCGATAGCATGCAGGAACTAGTAGCAGGCAGTTACTTTGTTAGCTTACGACGAAGTAGATAGAAATAACAATGGCATCACCTGTAGTACAGGGAATGCAAACCAACATGTTCAGGGAGAACAAGATTGGCATGAACAAAATAGTAGCAGCCTATAATTTTTGTAACAACGACTGAGCAAGATAGAAGTTATGATGGCTACATCTACAGAGCAGGGAATGAAAACCAAAATGTTCAATCGCTTAAAGTTAGCAATGAACTAGAAAATAGCAAGGTGTTACGATCATAGCTAGGAATGAACTAAAAGAGCTTCAGACAAACAAGCATCTGAACCCAGAACATGGCGATAAAACAAGGGACTTACATTAGGAGAAGCACTCTGTGGGAGTCACAGCAGATCTTCCTGGGGTTGATAGATCCGGTGATGAAGTACACTACATGTACTACTTGGGGTTGGAGAGATGGCCATTACACTTCATGGTTACTCATCTCATGTGCAAAAACGTAACAGCGCGTCGTTAGAACAAACAGGTTCCCCCAAGATTAAACAAGAACTTGCACGCAAGCAATAGAAAAGCGACAGTAGAAGAGTTTAGATCATGCACGGCGCCGGTGAAGCAGATCCGATTCATGCACAACGGTGTTGGTGAGCAAGATCCGATGCGGTGGACGACGGATCCGGCGAAGCGGCTCCGGTGGGGTGGACGATACTGTAGATGAAGCGACTGCGGTAGACTGCTGGATGAGCATATGGTTTCGAGGTTCGGCGGGGATGATCTGGTCCGGTTGATGACGGCATCGATGAAGCGGCTCCGGCAGGCAGCCGGATGACGAGGATCGCGAGGCCTCGGGTAGGCCAGGGAAGTCCGGCGGGGATGTTCCGGTGCGGTGGTCGTGGAGGTGGTAGAGAGAGGGACTTGAGAAGTTCCGGTGGGTGGTCTCAGATGAGAGACTGAAGAAAATGTATTTTTTTGGGAGGGTTTCCGGGCTAGCGAGGTGGTGATCGAAAAAAAAAGTGTGTGAAATATTTGTATTTTGTGGGCGGGAAGTTTTGCCGCTATGAAATTTTGAATTTGGCTACGGTCCAAGTATAATGATAAAAAATTGTGACACCGTACTAGTACCTCTGTTCAAGGCCGAGTGCAAAATCAAATCATCATCACGTTGAATATAGGTCACTACCATGATCATGATCTATCTTCTTAATCTCATTCAAAAATGCGTTTGAAATATTTCAGGATTGGTGGGAGATTTTGCCGCCCGACTGAGATTAAATTAAACCACACGTTCGACAATTCAAACTTGAGACCTTGGCTATGATACCATTTATGTTCGAATTGATTGAAAAAGGCTAGGAAGTTAATTTATATAACATCCACAGGAACAACTACCAAGTTGATCCCAACCGCAGATAAATGCATCCACCAACAAAATTAGGAACGGTGCCTTAATCTAAGGAAACATTTCACAAGACCAATGTACTCACTATGTTAGTGTTCATCTCCAATTATCTATGGCATTTTCTTAGTCTTTGGGAGATTATAACGAACTTGACTGGGCTCATGCAGTAGGGCATCACATGCTTCTAATCTCGATCTCAACATGTCAACTTTTGTTCTTAGCATAGCTGTTGCAACTCGTTCTACTTGGAGTTGTTCCTCCAAAACTTGAGCAGAGAAAGACTTGGACTTGGGCTTCAAAACCCAGCATTTCGCAGGAAAGAGTTTTTGGTGATATCTTTATCTTTCCCGGGTTTTGCCATCTCAAATTTCATATTAGCCTGACAAGTTTTGAGTTGTGTAAAAAGTCAGGATGGGAATGGGCCGGGTCGACCCGACCCAAAAGTTCAGGGCCAATGGGTCATGTGGGTCGGCCTTGAACAAGAATTGGGTCGGTAGAGCCGACACTGAGTGACCCGCTAGGTCAGCCGGGAAGACCCATCTCTAATCTCACGTCAGCTTATATGTAGCGTCGCTCTCATGGACGTGGTTGAAGGTCTGATCTTGCCACTTCCCGAAGTAGTTTGTCAACGCAAGAAACACTCTGCAAGTTGAGTCGATTTGTTCCGGCCATACACACGTAGCAGTAACAAATTTGCCAACAGAAACGCACTTTAATAGCTAATCAAGCAGTCAAGTCGATCGATCGATTTGTAGCTACTAGCTAGGTGCAGCACTCAGGCATAACCTGTTCGTGTTGAGCCTCCATTTTTTCTCTGTTTCACGTATGTTCCAAATTTGACAGTATACTTATTTTTATTTGTCTACTGAATTATATAGAAAAATACGTGTAATACACACTCTAAAATTTGGGTCGACCCAAAATACCGGTTGGACCAAGGGGGCCGTCGACTATTTTTATATGGGTCGGCCCATGGCCTCGCAAATTGGCCTCAGGGCCAAGAGGGCCAGGTCCAAGGCCAGGTCCGGGCCGACCCATTCCCATCCCGAGTAAAAAGAAAAGTTATTACAGAGAAAAATGCAGATGGTAGATTTAATGTGTACAAACTACTTTTAATCATACAAGTTGGCATGCCTGACTATAATAAGGATCATCTATCTTGCTAGTAGGCATAATTATTAAGGTATTATTAATGGGCTACCATGTTCGTAGTCCTTCGAAGAAATAACCTTTATTGCATTACGAGCAGAAAACAGTTCACATGTGCGCTCAGATTCAAATTTTCAGCATGTAGCCGATTTATGGTTTAATTGAAGTACACATCAGGATATTATTTCACACAAAATACAGCAGCCACATGGAACATATCTAATTTTAGTACAACAACAAAATTTGCAATTATTACAGACCATGAAATTTTGAACGAAATTTTGAGCAGTAATTAATTACAGCATTGGCATCAGCAGTCCACTTGACTGAATAATAGAATCAAAGTTTATTTAGACACCTTCAATTCCTAGACACATCACAACTGGCTTACCATGACAAGTGCATAGGAGATTCTTTAAAATATTTTCTGTCAAAGTTTGCCTATTTTTCAATTCATGTATCTCTTGGCGTGTGTTAGCAATTATTTCATCAACATCTTTGTTTTCCCGCCCAAATATATCAACTGCCTCTTGGAGTGCATCCCCCAAATCTCTTTGTGCCGGATTAAGTTGACCAATAGATACCATGGGCCTATGCGAGCAATATTCACTCTCACTGCTGCTTTGTGAAACATCAATACTTGAGGCATTGGCCCTTGCTTCTGGCTTTGTAGCTTTATTTGAAGTCTGAAATTTAGATAAAATAAGTTACAACATCATATGATGCAATAAAAGACCTCCAATTTCAAGAGCATCATTTAGCTGATATAACATAGCAAGCAATCAAAAATAGAGCCTCATACATCTATTTCTTCTGGAACGGTTGGTGTACTAGACTCAGTGGACCAATGAGAGCACGTGCCACTGTCACCGTTGCTCGACCGCAACACTTGATAAATGGGTTGTCCCTATTGACATTACAGCTTTGTTTGCAGGCTGAAACTAAGACAAAACAAGTTAAAATGCAATACAATACAAGGCAAGCAAACATCATTGTTGACATGTTTTTGAAAGAACCATGGGCAGATATAACAAAGAAACCAGTTAAGCCACATGCCTCTTAGAACAAACCAAACTAGATCATGGCGATGATGTATACAATGAACCAAGCAACTAGACATCATGTGCCCAATAACGAAGCCGAGTCAACTGCACAGAAGAAATCTAGCAAATAGCCAAATACAGTCAAAAGATGTGCATGTTGGATTGGATACAATTAGGAAAATAATGTATGATTGATTTAAGCATGACTCAGATAGTGCCTTCGACATCGTAGAACACTACAAGAAAAGTTGCCATGGCCGACGAAGTTGAAGTCGCGCCGTTGTTGCTGGTGTACCATGGCCGACGATTTTGGGTCCCTCCGTGGTGCATGTCAAAACTTTTTTTTTCTCGTTTTTGAGGCCACCTAGCCCGACGAAAGCGGCCAAAACGTCGCGTATGGTGGCTCGGGACGTGGTGCATCTCGAAATCTCGGGTTCGCCGGCCGAGTCAACGCAAATCCGCACCGCCGAGGGATGTAGGGCCCGGATGGCAGCCTCTACGGCATTGTTTTTTTCTCGATCGCGCCATCTCGTTCAACGTTCTCCGATCGAGCCGTTTACGATGCGGGATCATGGGTCCCGCATGTCATCCTCTATGAACCAAAATTCTTTCTATTCTTGGATTTTTTTGACCCCCGATTTACGGCTACTTCCTTTTTCTTTTGATCCCTTGCCGCCTTGGAAACGTTGAGACCGTCTGCTGCTAAATGGGACCCGCATGTCATCCTCTATGTGCAATCAACTTTCTTTTCTTGGAGTTTTTTTGGCACCTCAAATTTGGTCACTTGCCTTTTTCTTTCGATCCCCTGCCGCCTCTCAAACGGTGATACCGCTGCTTCTAACTGGGACCCGCATGTCATCCTCTATGTACTATAAAACTTTCTTTTCTTGGAGTTTTTTGGCACCTCATATTTGGTCACTTGCCTTTTTCTTTCGATCCCCTGCCGCCTCTCAAACGGTGATACCGCTGCTGCTAGCTGGGACCCGCATGTCATCCTCTATGTACTATAAAACTTTCTTTTCTTGAATTATTTTTGGCACCTCATATTTGGTCACTTACCTTTTTCTTTCGATCTCATGCCACGTTTGAAACGTTGAGGAACCTGCGAGGCTCATGGGACCCGCATGTCATCCTCTATGTACTATAAAAGTTTATTTTCTTGGTTTTTTTTCACCCTCGATTTTTGGCAATTTCGTTTTTCTTTTGATCCCCTGCCGCCTCTCAAACGGTGATACCGCTGCTGCTAAATGGGACCCGCATGTCATCCTCTATGTACTATAAAACTTTCTTTTCTTGAATTATTTTTGGCTCCTCATATTTTTTCACTTGCCTTTTTCTTTCGATCTCATGCCACGTTTGAAACGTTGAGGAACCTGCTGGCTCATGGGACCCGCATGTCATCCTCTATGTACTATAAAAGTTCATTTTCTTGGTTTTTTTTACCCTCTGATTTTTGGCAATTTCTTTTTTCTTTTGATCCCCTGCCGCCTCTCAAACGGTGATACCGCTACTGCTAAATGGGACCCGCATGTCATCCTCTATGTACTATAAAACTTTCTTTTCTTGAATTATTTTTGGCTCCTCATATTTGGTCACTTGCCTTTTTCTTTCGATCTCATGCCACGTTTGAAACGTTGAGGAACCTGCTGGCTCATGGGACCCGCATGTCATCCTCTATGTGCTATAAAAGTTTATTTTCTTTATTTTTTTTCACCCTCGATTTTTGGCTATTTCCTTCTTCTTTTGATCCCCTGCCGCCTTGGAAACGTTGGGTAAGTCTGTCGACTCATGGGACCCGCATGTCATCCTCTATGTACAATCAACTTTCTTTTTCTTTTGATCTCAAGCCGCATTTGAAACGTTGAGACCGCTGTTGCTAAATGGGACCCGCATGTCATCCTCTACGTACAATAAAGTTTCTTTTCTTGGATTATCTTTGGCTCCGATATTTTGTCACTTGCCTTTTTCTTTCGATCTCATGCCGCCTTTGAAACGTTGAGTAAGGCTGTCTGGCTCATTGGTCCCGCATGTCATCCTCTACGAACAATAAAAGTTTCCTTTCTTGGAGTTATTTTTACCCCTAATTTACGGCTATTTGCCTTTTTCTTTTGATCTCCTGCCCCCTGCGAAACGATGAGGACGTCTGTTGGCGGGTCGGTCCCACATGTCATCCTCTATGAACAATAAAAGTTTCCTTTGATGGATTTATTTTGAACCCCTAATTAATTTCTGGATATTTCCCTGCCGCCTTGGAATCGTTGAGGATCTTCGTTGCCTCATGGGTCCCGCATGTCATCCTCTCGGAACGGTAAATGTTTATTTTCTTGGATTTTGTTGACCAAACGATTTTGGCTTATTTTTTCTTTCGATCACTGCAGCCTTTAAAACGTTGAGGACGGCTGGCTGGCTCACGGGTCCCACATGTCAACCTCTATGAACAATAAACGGCGAGGCTGCTGTCGCCTCATGGGTCCCGCATGTCATCCTCTCGAACGAAAATGTTTCTTTTCTTGGATTTTTTACCAACAGATTTTTGGTTTATTTTTTCTTTCCATCCCCTGCCGCCTTTAAAACGTTGACGACGTTGTTGGCTCATGGGTTCCCGATGTCGACCTCCCAGTACAAGAAACATATGATATCTTGATTATTTTGCGGACAATAAACAATGTATTGCGCTCCGAGCTATTTCAAACGGATAATTAAATCTTTATTTTTACATAAACAAACTTATATGTTGAATCTCCTTGTTTTTTTGTCTTTGCGAAGCATAGGACTTTCTGTTTTTTAGAAAATTCGGAACTTTCCTATTTTGGAGTGGGCTGAAATTGTACAAGTCAAAAGGCCAAGCGGGATAGTTCGAAGGCCCGGATGTTCGGATGCAGCCCAATTGAAATCTTTCTTCTTGGATTTTTTCACCCCCGATTTACGGCTACTTCATTTTCTTTTGGTTCTGTGCCGCCTTGGAAACGTTGAGACCGCTGCTGCAAAATGGGACCCGCATGTCATCCTCTACGTACAATAAAATTTCTTTTCTTGGATTATTTTTGGCTCCTGATATTTGGTCACTTGCCTTTTTCTTTCGATCCCATGCCACGTTTGAAACGTTGAGGAACCTGCTGGCTCATGGGACCCGCATGTCATCCTCTATGTACTATAAAAGTTCATTTTCTTTGTTTTTTTCACCCTACTGATTTTTGGCTATTTCCTTTTTCTTTTGATCCCTACCGCCTTGGAAACGTTGAGTAAGTCTGCTAGCTCATGGGACCCGCATGTCATCCTCTATGTCCATCAACTTTATTTTCTTGGATTTTTTTGACCCCCTAATTTACGGCTACTTTCTTTTTCTTTTGATCTCAAGCCGCATTTGAAACGTTGGGACCGCTCTTTGCAAAATGGGACCCGCTTGTCATCCTCTATGTAAATAAAGTTTCTTTTCTTGGGTTATCTTGGGCTCCTGATTTTTTGTCACTTGCCTTTTTCTTTCGATCTCATGCCGCCTTTGAAACGTTAAGTAAGCTGCTGGCTCATGGGTCCCGCATGTCATCCTCTACGAACAATAAAAGTTTCCTTTCTTGGAGTTATTTTTTACCCCTAATTTACGGCTATTTGCCTTTTTCTTTTGATCTCCTGCCGCCTTTGAAACGTTGAGGACGGCTGGTGGCAGGTCGGTCCCACATGTCAGCCTCTATGAACAATAAAACTTTCCTTTGATGGATTTATTTTGAACCCCTAATTAATTTACGGCTATTTCCTTTTTTCTTTGATCCCCTGCCGCTCGGGAAACGTTGAGGATCTGCTGCGCCTCATCGGTCCCGCATGTCATCCTCTCGAACGATAAATGTTTTCTTTTCTTGGATTTTTTTACCAAGCTGATATTTGGTTTTTTTTATTTTCGATCCCTACCGCCTTTGAAACGTTGACGACGCTTGCTTGGATCATGGGTCCACGATGTCGGCCTCCCCGTACAAGAAACATGTGATATCTTGATTATTTTGCAAACAATAAACGAGTGTATTTCGCTCTGAGCTATTGCAAACGGATAAATTAAATCTTTATTTTTACAACTTATATCTTGAATCTCCTTGTTTTTTGTTTTGGCGAAGCATAGGACTTTCCTGTTTTTTTTTTTGAGAAAAATCCGAACTTTCATGTTCTGGAGTGGGCTGAAATTGTACGAGTCAAAAGGCCCAGAAGGATAGTTCGAAGGCCGGATGTCCAGATGCAGCCCAATTGAAATCTTTCTTTTCTTGGATTTTTTTCACCCCACGATTTACGGCTACTTCATTTTTCTTTTGGTCTGTGCCGCCTTGGAAACGTTGAGACCGCTGCTTTGCAAAATGGGACCCGCATGTCATCCTCTATGTACAATAAAGTTTCTTTTCTTGGATTATTTTTGGCTCCCGATATTTGGTCACTTGCCTTTTTCTTTCGATCTCATGCCACGTTTGAAACGTTGAGGAATCTGCTTGACTCATGGGACCCGCATGTCATCCTCTATGTACAATAAAAGTTTGATTTCTTGGATTTTTTTCACCCTCTGATTTTTGGCTATTTCCTTTTTCTTTTGATCCCCTACCGCCTTTGAAACGTTTAGTAAGCTGCTGCCTCATAGGTCCCACATGTCGGCTCTGTATGAACGATAAAGCTTTCCTTTCTTAGAGTTTTTTTTGACCCCCTAATTTACGGCTACTTTCATTTTCTTTTGATCTCAAGCCGCATTTGAAATGTTGGGACCACTGCCGCATAATGGGACCCGCATGTCATCCTCTATGTACAATCAAGTTTCTTTTCTTGGATTATTTTTGGCTCCTGATATTTGGTCACTTGCCTTTTTCTTTCGATCTCATGCCGCCCTTGAAAACGTTGAGGAACCTGCTGGCCCATGGGACCCGCATGTCATCCTCTATGTACTACAAAAGTTTCTTTTCTTGGATTTTTTTCACCCTCCGATCTTTGGCTATTTCCTTTTTCTTTTCATCCCTGCCGCCTTGGAAACGTTAGTAAGCTGTCTGGTCGGTGGGACCCGCGTGTCATCCTCTATGTACAATCAAGTCTCTTTTCTTGGATTTTTTTTACCCCCTTATTTTTGGTCACTTGCCTTTTTCTTTCGATCTCATGCAGCCTGTGAAACGTTGAGGAAGCTGCTGGCTCATGGGACCCACATGTCATCCTCGATACTATAAAAGTTTCTTTTTTTGGATTTTTTTCACCCTCTTATTTTTGGTTGTTTCCTTTTTCTTTTGATCCCTGCCGCCTTGGAAACGTTGATTAAGGCTGCTGACACAAGGGGCCCGCATGTCATCCTCTATGTACAATCAACTTGCAAGATCTTGGGGCGGAAGAGCTTGTATAAGTGGGACCCATATGTCATCCTCTATGTACAATAAAAGTTTCTTTTTCTTGGATTATTTTTTGCTCTTGGTATTTGGTCTCTTTCCTTTTTCTTTCGATCTCATGCCGCCTCTGAAACGTTGAGTAAGGTGCTGGGTCATGGGACCCGCATGCCATCCTCTATGTACAATCAACTTTCTTTTCTGGGAGTTTTTTTTTACCCCTAATTTCTGGCTACTCTTTTTCTTTTGATCTCAAGCCGCATTTGAAACGTTGACACCGCTGGCTTGCAAAATGGGACCCGCATGTCATCTTTTATGTACAATAAAGTTTCTTTTCTTGGATTATTTTTGGCTCATGATATTTGGTCACTTGTCTTTTTCTTTCGATCTCATGCCCCCTTTGAAACGTTGAGGAAGCTGCTAGCGCATGGGTCCCGCATGTCATACTCTATGAACAATAAAAGTTTCCTTCCTTGGAGTTATTTTGACCGCTAATTTCTGGCTACTTCCTTTTTCTTTTGATCCCCTTCCGCCTTGGAAACGTTGAGTAAGCTGCTGACACAAGGGGCCCGCATGTCATCCTCTATGTACAATCAACTTGCAAGATCTTGGAGCGAAAGAGCTTGTATAAGTGGGACCCATATGTCATCCTCTATGTACAATAAAAGTTTCTTTTCTTGGATTATTTTTTGCTCCTGATATTTGGTCACTTTCCTTTTTCTTTCTATCTCATGCCGCCACTGAAACGTTGAGTAAGGTGCTGGCTCATGGGACTGTACAATAAAGTTTCATTTCTTAGATTTTTTTACCCATTGATTTTTGCTAACTTGCCTTTTTCTTTTCGATCATATGCCGCCTTTGAAATTGAGGTCGCCGCTGGCTCATGGGTCCCACATGTCAGCCTCTATGAACAATAAACCTTTCCTTTGTTGGATTTATTTTTTACCCCTAATTTCTGGCTATTTGCCTTTTTCTTTTGATCCCCTGCGGCCTTTGAAACGATGAGGACGCTGCTGGCAGGTCGGTCCCACATGTCATCCTCTATGAAGAATAAAAGTTTCCTTTTTGGATTTATTTTTGACCCCTAATTTCTGGCTATTTGCCTTTTTCTTCTGATCCCTGCCGACTTCGAAATGATGAGGATGCGGTGGCGGATCGGTCCCACATGTCGACCTCTATGAACTATAAATGTTTCCTTTGTAGGATTTATTTTTTACCCCTATTTTCGGGCTACTTGCCTTTTTCTTTGAAACGTTGAGGACGCTCTTGTCTCATGGGTCCCACATGGCATCCTCTACGAACGATAAACCTTCATTTCTTGTTAACGACGGAGTTTATCGGTATTATTTTCGTGAGACTAATACAAGCTCTTTGGCTCCAAGATCTTGCAAGTTGATAGATTAAATCAAGGAATTATTAGGATATGTTTTAAATTTCAAATCCACTTTATGAATTTTTAAAAATACCGTTATCCATGTGGGTATGGAGCGATCAAGGATTTTCATATTGGGCATGAGGAGTTTCAAAAATTGGAACCCTATAATTCAAAATAAATAAAAACAACTTTTATGTAGAATCTCCGTGTATTTTTATTTGCCAATCATAGGATCTGTGTTTCATTAGAAAAGGGCCGAAATTGCATGAGCAGAAAGGCCCATTTGTAGTTATTGGGCTTCGACAGCCGGATCAAGTAGACCGATAACAATTACCATGTAGATGTTCCTTGGCAACCCAAAAGTGAAATATTGGGCCCAACAGGGGAAGGTTGAACAGTACTTTTTCTATTGGGAAGGTGGTACATGGGGTTATCCTGACAAAAAAAAATGGAACATGGGTTACTGAAGGTTGCCCATTTGTGCCTAATATGTTTGTCAGCAAGAGCTTTACCTTCCGCCGCCGCCGCTCCGCTTCCGCCGCCGCCGCCATGCCTCGTCGCGGGTCGAGCTACCGGTACGGCGGCGTCTCGAGCTCGGGGTACCGCAGCGTCCGCGCGCGCCCCAAATTAAGGTACTTCCTCCTCGGGACGGCACCTACGATAGGCTCGGCTGGCCTTGGGGCATTTACCCCTAGCCTCTTCCATGCTCAAGTTTTTGAAATGTTTACGGCTCTGTTCAACATCTGGATCAAATTTGTCAACATGACCATTCTTATGGAGTAGCAACGAGTTGAATCTCTCAAAACTCTTTAAGTTACTGCAATAAACGACTAATTGGTACTACCTTATACAAAATGATTACATATCCTTATTTTGGAAGCAAGCAATCACACACTTATAGTTTGCTAGTCAGCTGCACGTAACGTTAAAAATCGGCAATTATAATGAATAAACCTGTAATTTTCACTTAAAATGCATTAAGGAGCATCAAATTTGACAAATCAAACCATGTCGTACTGAAAATTGACATGTCTTTCTCATGCAGAAATGTAAAATTATCCATGCATGTGCGTTTATACAGGTTAAGTTTTGCACGTATTAATTTTTGTAACTTTTCTGACTACCTTCAAAGCTCCAATCCTTCTTCATCATCTTTGTTGTACCGCACTGATGCAAGTGAATGCGAGCTGCTCGCCAGACGCGACTTCGTGTCCGATATGTGTACTATGCCTTCTCCATCTAGTGCTAGTTACGCCTCTGTGCTAATTAATTCAGCACAAACCTCTGTCATTGCAGCTGTGACTCACCTCGACCATTGGAGCCCAATCACAAGAGCGAGCTCGGTCTCAACCAGAGAGGCATGTGTCTCATGGTTAGCTATCTACAACTTGTTGTCTTACTAAAACCGTGCCTATCATAGAGATCACCTCGCTGGTGTAGCAATGGCTGCAAGTAGCTGCTAGCATGAGCGAAGGGGATAAGGAAGAAAAGATTTAAAAAATGGGTTGGGGCCAACAAGCAGGAAAGCTATCTACTAGCTTTATGGATGTTTCTGGAATTGGGTAGAAAATAGTAGATGACACTGTAGCAGCGAATCCCAGAGACCAAGGCCGTTGGATGATGTCTAATGAACGGCAGAACAAAATCGGCGAAATTAGCTTGAATTTTGATAATAAATCTTGGGCATTTTCCTCGAACATGATTTATCAACTTTGGGTAGTCTCCGGACTAGTCTCCCTCGTCCACCAATTATTATCATACTACCGCGGAAAGTTGAGGGCAGTCCCTAGTCCCGAGCACTTCGCCCACTTCCCCTGGCCTCATCCCAGAGATCTCACACCAACCACCTCACCGTCGACTAGCCGCCAGTCTACAGCCCTCCGAAGAATCCCCAATGGCGGCGACGCCCTACTAGGGCGCTCCTCACGCGAGCGCATCATCGAGTCTAGCCCACATGTCTTCCGTGCACTGCCGTGTGTCGGCAAGCACGACCGACTTCTCCGTCGGCGAGCCGCCGGCCGTGGGCGAGGGCGAGGCGTCCCCGTACACTATGACAGGTGCACATCTTCTTCTCGAGGACGTACGAGCTCAGGAGGATGGCCGGCCCCCTCCCTGCCCCACTGGATGAGGATGATATCACCACTACACCCTGCGAAGAGGTGGTGCTGGATCTTGGCTTGCCTCCGAGGGAGCTGCGTAGTGGGGGCAATGTCGTGCGAACTATGCGCGAGATTCTTGCCCGTGTATGGCTGCTCAAGAACACCGAACCTCACGGAGGAGGAGTGGGACATCATCATGCCTTACGATGTTATGCACCTGATGTGGCAGCGGGCGTGTCGTCGGCTCGGTGGCCTCCACTTCGACCTCACCCTTAGGGTGGACCACCGGCTCATCGTCAACTTGCCGGCGGCTGCAGGACGGTTGGGTCCTAGTTGCGCCGGAGGACGGCCACTCGCAGCATATGCATGCTCGGGGCTGTCGCGGCGCACAACGGTGCGTCTCCGGGGATGCAAACACCCGTTCCATAGGAAGTGCATCTTCTCCTGGTTTGTAACGAACGCCAACTGCCCTATCTGCCGCGATAAAGTGCTGACCCATCTTATTTTCGATTTGTAGCATAGTATGAATAAAACCCCCGTATGATAGGGATGCCATGCCAACTTGAATCCTATGTCAAGAGAAATTCTATTTGATTGTGGTTATAAGATATTCTGCATTAGTTTGATCAAGTATTATCATTCTATTTTCCTATGGGATATGACCCTATGAATCAAACAGCATGGGATTACTTCCACACAATTAAGTTTGACCAACTTTTAGTAGGACAACAAACATAAATAATTAGTCATCATGGGATTACAATCCAACAGATAATTGTCTTCGGGACTCATACATTTTCCAAATAGAAAAATCAAAACAAATCATGGTTCTTCATCTCACAGCATGATACAGAGACAAGAGTCTAATCATCATCATCATCATCATCATCATCATCATCATCATCATCATCATCATCACCTCCGTCTTCATTCTGATATTCGTGCATGGTCTCATCCTGCTCGTCGTGTCCATTCTCCTCCTGAGATTCACCAGGTAGCTTCAGTTTATCCATCTCTTTGTCGACTATGCTAACCTCAACGGTGAAATCTACTTCTCCATCATGTGCAGGGATACCTGTATCCAACAAGGTTTCATCAATGTCGGCAACTTTAGTTTGCATACAACCAGGCGAAATCATCTTGCTTGGGCACCAATTATTGGATCCGCATTCTCATCCAAATCATATATGTTCCTTGCCACAAACTTTTGCACATACTTGCCATCCTTTTCTAGATCTCGTCTTCCAAGAAAAGTACCTTGGCCGCTTGAGGTACCAAAATATAAGGATCATCCTTGTACCACCGAGCGATAGTATTAACCGATACGAAATACCCATCATTTCCGGCACCTTTGCCCTTGTTTGGATCTTGGTTGTACCAATAACACTTAAATAGAACCACGGATCGGACGAGTAACCTTATCACTATAGAACAAGCTGAATAACCTCTTCTATGTGACCATAATGGTCAAATGACTCGATCTCTTCTTTACGGTTGTCAAGTGATCTCCATCGGTTGTGATGCCACTATTTCGTGTCTTCAAATGTTGTTCACGCTCATAGGAGCTGTAATGGACACCATTGGCATTGCAAGCTGCAGCTACCAACACCCTCTTATCCGGACCACGTGATAGGACAAGGAGATCGGCACTAACGGCGCTCGGATTCTCCGCATGGAGTTTCGAGATCTACGATTACAAAATAGACAAGAGGTCATCTCATGTGAAAACACATAGACAAGTCGAGTGCAATTGAACATCTTACATATTTCTCAAACCAGATCCTGAAACCCACTCCCACGTGCCGATAGCTTTCCATTCGTTTCCATGTACAACCTGCAAAACATAGCCAAGTCAGTTGAATATATTTCATTTTGATACAAGTTCATAGTATATGCGAGGAACTGAGTATTTCGTGTGCATAGTACTCACTTAACATATTCATCAGCCTCTGTAGCATTATTCAGCACATACCAAGACAGCTGTTCAAATTCAAATTGCTCTAATGTTTTTTCGGTCCTCTTTCCTATTAGCTCAACACCATGATTAAAAACAGATCCTCCAACTTCCAAAATTCTGCGACCCCGGTTGAATGCGGTCTCAATATCGGGAATATATCTTGAGGCAAATGTATATGCTTCAGCAGCAATATACGCCACTGCAATGCAAGCCTCCGGTCTAGCTTTGTTCCTAACTGTATTCTTGAAAGTGCACAATCGACGTTCTATAGGGTACATCCATCCATACTGTACCGGACCTCTTAAAAGTGCCTCATCAGGTAGATGAACAGCCAAATGCACCATCACATCAAAGAAGGTTGGAGGATATTTCAGCTCCAGCTTGCACAGGATTACTGCTATGTCCACCTTAAGACGTTCTACAACGACTACTGCTTAGAGTTTTACTACATATTTCCCTAAAGAACCTTCCCAACTCTGCAATCACGTTGTACATATTTGGCTTCACTAAATCTTTAATGCCAATAGCTAAAAGCCTTTGCAGCAGGATATGACAATCATGAGTTTTCAACCCTTGGAGCTTGTTTCCTTCAACATTGAGACAATTTGCAATGTTGGAAGCAAATCCGAACGGGAACATCACACCTCGGAGGTACTCACAAAATAATCTCCTTTTAGGCATCGGCAATGTGAATTCCGCGCCTCGAAATTTATAATGTTTTTACTTGCCTTTGTTCACTTTGTCATTACGATCCAGTTGCAAGTGCTCGTTAACATTCAATGTTGCACAATCAATCCTAGCATTTGAGCTATCTTTTGTCTTGGATGGAATGTTGAGTAATGTGCCGACAATGCTTGTCACATATATTCTTCTCCATGTGCATGATATCAATATTATGCCGAAGCTTCTTACCAGACCCAATACGGCAAGTCCCAAAGAGTGGTCCTGCGCTTATAAAATATTCTCGGTCTATCATTTTCCATTTCCTTCCTCTTGGTACATGCTTGCTATTTCACCTCCCATCTTCCTTTTGGTAGCGGCTAGACTCGGTTCATCTCCTCTCTTCTTCCTTTTTCTATCTCGCTACTCTCGCTCGCTGCATCTTCTGTATCCTTCTCTGCTGTACCTGCTGTGGCGGCTGGTGGTTTTCCTGGTTTAACATTTCGACCGCTTCTAGGTGCGCCTCCAACTCGTGACTCTTAAAGTGCTGCGGTTTAGTCTTTTTACAGGCACTGATCACCAATAAATTGCAATTTTTTTCTATTTTTCCGGAAACTGTGATCTAATGGAAGGAAACGGCGATGGCCCATATAGCATATCTTGTTTATTATCCTCACTTGCCAGCTGATCGGTATCACGGTGAACACATGCATTATAACTTCGATGTTACTCGCCCGACATAGTGCCCAAAGCTGGATAATCATGGGTGCAATACGATACAGCGACACGTAATAGAAAATTTTGTTCTTTAGGTTGACACACATCCCGTGTAGGGACTACCCTCCCATAATGTTTGCAAGTCTCTAATAAGAGGCTGCATGAACACATCAAAATCCTTCCCGGGAGATTTGGGACTCGGGATGAGTAAGGCCATCATACGGTTCGGCCGATCGGTGCATGTCCGGGAGCCTGGTTGTAAGGTGTAACTAGTATCGGCCACATGCTATACGAGTTGCTCATGTTGCCAAATGGGTTGAATCCATCGCAGCAGCAAGGCCAAGTCTCGGGTTCCTTGGATCTCGCGGCAAAATCTGGATGATCCGGGTCGAATTGCTTCCATTCATCGCCATCGGCGGGATGCCTCGGTAAATCGGGGTCGGGCGTGAGAATCTCTTTGTGCCATCTTGTTTCCCGAGATGTTTGTTCGAAGCAAACAACCTCTCGCAATCTTTGTACAAGTGGAAAGTATCTCGAGAACCTTCCAAGGAATCTTTTTCTTACCACCAGCTCCATCATGTTTCCATCTTGATTCCTTACATACTTGGACATTCATCGAGGTCATTATACTCCATCCAAAACGAGTGCACAATTATTTTTGCAAAAATCAATCTTCTCATATCCAAGTCCCGGTACCTTGATGTCTTGCTTCACCTCATAAAAGGATTTTGGCCAGTCCAGCCCCGGGAGTGCATCGTTGTATGTCTTCGCAACTGCATTGAACGCTTTATTGGTAATCCCCTGGTATGACTTGTCATGAAGTAATTTCACAATTAATTCGAATCTTGACATAACAGAACCAGGGGCCACTAAGCGCTTAGCATCTTCTATCAGGTCATGGAAAAGAGGCTTTTTGTGATAACCATGGGGCTGTTGGCTTGCATATGGATACAGATCCCATAACAAATTAGCGATAGCCTCATCCTGGACGAGATCTTCGGCTGATAACCATCGGAATAAAGAGGATCAATAATGTCGGGCTGATCATAGTGTTCACCATGGTTAATCCACCGATATATGTCCGGTCCATCCCATAAACGAATAAATGATCTGAGACTACATGTTGAGGCTTGGACCCAATATTCAAACATACGCGGCATGGACAAATCACTTCCTTTGTCTTGTCGCCGTCAGTAAAATCACTAACGTGCTTCATGAAGTCTTCAATACCACTCAAATATGTTGGTGTGTTTAATGAGTGAAATAATATCCAAGTTCTGTCCATCTGATGCAAGCTCTTTCGCTCCAAGATTTTGCAAGTGTATTGTACATAGAGGATGACATGCGGGTCCCACGTGTCAGCAGCTTACTCAACGTTTCCAAGGCGGCAGTGGATCAAAAGAAAAAAGGAAATAGCCAAAAATCAGAGGGTGAAAAATAAATCCAACAAAGGAAGTTTTATTGTTCATAGAGGCTGACATCTGGGAACCATGAGCCAGCAGCGTCCTCTACGTTTCGAAGGCGACTGGGGATCGAAAGAAAAAAGGAAAATATCCAGAAATTAGGGGTACAAAATAACTCCAAGAAAGGAAATGTTTATTTTTCATAGAGGCTGACATCTGGGAACCATGAGCCAGCAGCGTCCTCTACGTTTCGAAGGCGACTGGGGATCGAAAGAAAAAAGGAAAATATCCAGAAATTAGGGGTACAAAATAACTCCAAGAAAGGAAATGTTTATTGTTCATAGAGGCTGACATGTGGGACCCATGAGCCAGCAAAGTCTTCAACGTTTCAAACGCGGCAGGGGATCAAAAGAAAAAGGAAGTAGCCAGAAATTAGGGGTCAAAAATAACTCCAAGAAAGGAAACTTTTATTGTTCATAGAGGATGACATGCGGGACCCATGAGCCAGCAGCTTACTCAACGTTTGAAAGGCGGCATGAGATCGAAAGAAAAAGGCAAGTGACCAAATATCAGGACCCGAAAATAATCCAAGAAAAGAAATTTTATTGTACATAGAGGATGACATGCGGGACCCATTTAGCAGCAGCAGTCTCAACGTTTCCAAGGCGGCACTGGATCATAAGAAAAAGGAAGTAGCCAGAAATCAGGGGGTCAAAAAATCCAAGAAAAGATATATTTCAATTGGGCTGCATCTGGCCATCTGGGCCTGCGAACTATCGTGCTGGACGCCTTTTGACTCGTACAATTTCAGCCCACTCCAAAACATGAAAGTCCTATGTTTCGCCAAAACAAAAAAGAAGGAGATTCAACATATAAGTTTGTTTATGTGAAAATAAAGATTTAATGTATCCGTTTGCAAAGCTCAGAGCCAAATACACTGTTTATTGTCTGCAAAAATAATCAAGATATCACATGTTTCTTGTACGGGGAGGCTGACATCGGGGACCCATGAGCCAGTAGCGTCGTCAACGTTTTAAAGGCGGCTGGGGATCGAAAGAAAAAATAAACCAAAAATCAGTTGGTAAAAAATCCAAGAAAATAAACATTTATCGTTCTGAGAGGATGACATGCGGGACCCATGAGGCAGCAGCATCATCCTCAACCTTTGCATAAAGAGGATTTGCAGTACGGGGAGGCTGACATTGGGGACCCATGAGCCAGCAGCGTCGTCAACGTTTTAAAGGCGGTAGGAGATCGAAAGAAAAAATAAGCCAAAAATCAGTTGGTAAACAAAATCCAAGAAAATAAACATTTACCTTTCTGAGAGGATGACATGCGGGACCAATGAGGCAGCAGCATCCTCAACTATTCCAAGGCGGCAGAGAATCAAAAGAAAAAAAGGAAATAGCCGGAAATTAAGTAGGGTCAAAAATAAATCCATCAAAGGAAACTTTTATTGTTCATAGAGGATGACATGTGGGACCGACCTGCCAGCTGCGTCGTCATTGTTTCAAAGGGGACAGGGGATCACAAAAAAGGCAAATAGCCAGAAATTAGGGGTAAAAAATAAATCCAACAAAGGAAACTTTTATTGTTCATAGAGGATGACATGCGGGACCCATGAGCCAAAGGCTTCCTCAACGTTTCAAAGTCGGCATGAGATCGAAAGAAAAAGGCAAGTGAAAAAATATCAGGAGCCAAAGATAATCCAAGAAAAGAAACTTTATTGTACATAGAGGATGACATGCGGGTCCCATTTTGCAGCAGCGGTCTCAACGTTTCCAAGGCGGCACGAGACCAAAAGAAAAATGAAGTAGCCAGAAATCAGGGGGTGAAAAAATCCAAGAAAAGAAAGATTTCAATTGGGCTACATCTGGACATCTGGGCCTTCGAACTATCCTGCTGGACCTTTTGACTCGTACAATTTCAGCCCACTCCAAAACAGTCAAGTTCGATTTTTTCTAAAAAAAACAGGAAAGTCCTATGCTTTGCAAAAACAAAAAACAAGGAGATTCAACATATAAGTTTGTTTCTGTAAAAATAAAGGTTTAATTTATCCGTTTGCAATAGCTCAAAGCGAAATACATTGTTTATTGTCTGCAAAATAATCAAGATATCACATGTTTCTTGTACGGGGAGGCTGACATCGGGGACCCATGAGCCAGCAGCGTCCTCAATGTTTTAAAGGCGGCAGGAGATCGAAGGAAAAAATAAGCCAAAAATCATTTGGTAAACAAAATCCAAGAAAAGAAACATTTACCGTTCTGAGAGGATGACATGGGGGGACCCATGAGGCAGCAGCATCCTCAACGTTTCCAAGGCGGCAGGGGATCAAAAGAAAAGAAAAAGAAATATCCAGAAATTAATTAGGGGTTCAAAATAAATCCATCAAAGGAAACTTTTATTGTTCATAGAGGATGACATGTGGGACCGAGCATCCAACATCATCCTCATCGTTTCAAAGGTGGCAGAAGATCAAAAGAAAAAGGCAAATAGCCAGAAATTAGGGGTAAAAAATAACTCAAAGAAAGGAAACTTTTATTTTTCGTAGAGGATGACATGCGGGACCCATGAGCCAGCAGCTTACTCAACGTTTCAAAGGCGGCATGAGATCGAAAGAAAAAGGCAAGTGACAAAATATGAGGAGCCAAAGATAATCCAAGAAAAGAAACTTTATTGTACATAGAGGATGACATGCGGGTCCCATTTAGCAGCCAGACGGTCTCAACGTTTCAAATGCGGCTTGAGATCAAAAGAAAAAGAAAGTTGATTGTACATAGAGGATGACATGCGGGTCCCATGAGTCAGCAGCTTACTCAATGTTTCCAAGGCGGCAGGGGATCAAAATAAAAAGGAAATAGCCAAAAATCAGAGGGTGAAAAAATCCAAGAAAATAAACTTTTATAGCACATAGAGGATAACATGCGGGTCCCATGAGCCAGCAGGTTCCTCAACGTTTCAAACGTGGCATGAGATCGAAAGAAAAAGGCAAGTTACCAAATATCAGGAGCCAAAAATAATTCAAGAAAAGAAAGTTGATTGTACATAGAGGATGACATGCGGGTCCCATGAGTTAGCAGCTTACTCAATGTTTCCAAGGCAGCAGGGGATCAAAAGAAAAAGGAAATAGCCAAAAATCAGAGGGTGAAAAAAAATCCAAGAAAAGAAACTTTTATTGTACATAGAGGATGACATGCGGGTCCCATGAGCCAGCAGGTTCCTCAACGTTTCAAACGTGGCATGAGATCGAAAGAAAAAGGCAAGTGACCAAATATCAGGAGCCAAAAATAATTCAAGAAAAGAAAGTTGATTGTACATAGAGGATGACATGCGGGTCCCATGAGTTAGAAGCTTACTCAATGTTTCCAAGGCGTCAGGGGATCAAAAGAAAAAGGAAATAGCCAAAAGTCAGAGGGTGAAAAAAATCCAAGAAAAGAAACTTTTATTGTACATAGAGGATGACATGCAGGTCCCATTTAGCAGCAGCGGTATCACCGTTTGAGAGGCGGCACGGGATCGAAATAAAAAGGCAAGTGACCAAATATCAGGTGCCAAAAAAATCCAAGAAAAGATGACATGCGGGTCCCATTTAGCAGCAGCGGTATCACCGGTTGAGAGGCGGCACGGGATCGAAAGAAAAAGGCAAGTGACCAATTATGAGGTGCCAAAAAGAATGCAAGAAAAGAAAGTTTTATAATACATAGAGGATGACATGCGGGTCCCATTTAGCAGCAGCGGTATCACCGTTTGAGAGGCGGCATGGGATTGAAAGAAAAAGGCAAGTGATCAAATATGAGGTGCCAAAAAAAACTCCAAGAAAAGAAAGTTGATTGCACATAGAGGATGACATGCGGGTCCCATTCAGCAGCAGTGGTCTCAACGTTTCCAAGGCGGCACGGGATCAAAAGAAAAAGGAAGTAGCCAGAAATCAGGGGTCAAAAAAATCCAAGAATAGAAAGAATTTTGGTTCATAGATGATGACATGCGGGACCCATGATCCTGCATCGTAAACAGTTTGATCGGAGAGCGTTGAACGAGATGGCGTGATCGAGAAAAAAAACAATGCTAGAGAGGCTGCCATCTGGGCCCTACATCCCTAGGCGGTGCGGATTTGCGTTGACTCGGCCGGCGAACCCGAGAATTCGCGATGCACCACGTCCCGGGCCACCATAGGAGACGTTTTGGCCGCTTTCGTCGGGCTAGGTGGTCTCAAAAACGACAAAAAAAAAAGTTTTGACATGCACCACGGAGAGACCCAAAATCGTCGGCCATGGTGCACCAGCAACCACGGCGCGACTTCAACTTCGTCGGCCATGGCAACTTTTCTTGTAGTGAATATCCAACTCCCAGCTATTAGATACTTTACCTATTACCTTACCACTAGTATTCTTGGTAGGGAAAATACTAGTAACATTTCCCATCATCATTTGGCCTTTCTAGCTACTGCACTCTATGATAGTACTAAGTATAATCTTGGTTCTCTTATTGATCGTCGCTTGTCTGCTAAAGGACCCATTTATGGGGAAATTGTTGCTGCACATGTTGTAGCTGCCTTAGACCTTACTATGGATCCAAATGATGTGTTGTTGGAACCACAAATAATTGATCTTGCTGCTATGAAACACCATCAGTTTGTTACTGCTAACTCTTGTGCAGGGAATTTAGTGTATAGAATGTTATTTGTTGATGGGAAAGAAATGGAAGTTCCCCTACCACAATCTAGTTTGTTCAGTGTTCACAGTACACCGTGGTCTCGTTCAAAGGAGGAGTTGGACGAGCAGCTTCGACTGCTTGTATTCCATGGCCAGCAGCAGCAGGAGGCGGCCCCCGAGGACTACACCGCACACTACACCAAGCGTCCTCAAGTTAATACTAGGACGAAGGTGGCTCTTCGTCATATTACGGGGGTAATATTTCTTTTGATTCTTATTCACCATGGGGTTGATCTCCACTTAGGCCAAAATCCTAAGCTTGGGGGGAGGTATACTGACAACTCGCTCATCTACATATCATATTCCGTCGGAACTTTGTATATCCATGTTTCGTTTTCTTTTTTATTGTTAGTTTATCTATGTAATTTCTCTTTATTTGAATCTTGGAAGTTGTTACTACTGTAATAAATTCTCTTTAACTTATTTATTTCATTTTTATACCAAGGATAGCCTCTAACAGGAAGGAGGTAAGAATTTGGGGAGTTGCTGTCTAAAAACAGATTCTGTTCTGTCACCGTAAAAATTCGTATAAATAGACAGAATTGAATTTTTTGCTACCAATTTTTGAGCATATGCCCCAGGTCGTTATCTAACTTCCGTTAGTTTAGCACTTTTCCAGATGAGCTACAGAACATTTTCATAAAAATCGATCTTTGCCTATTTTTCTGGGTTGGCAGATTTCTGCCACTTCTTGCATTTGCATGTTTATGTTGTTTTTATTTTTATTTTTTGTTCTTGCTCTTGTGCCTACTTTCCAAAACACAAAAACACAAAAAATATTTTTGTTGTTTCTCTTCATTTTCTCATTATGGTTTGCTATGCAAAAATCTAAAAAGATTTTGCTTTGTGTGTTGATTAAAAATTTGAAAATCCAAAAATATTTGTTGTTCTTCTTTGGTTTTGTAAAGTTGCTGCAGGGTTAAGTGGTCTTCCATGATTTCATTGGAACTTGGTTATCATTTCATATCATTCAATTCACACAAGTGAAGAGCAATAATGGCGGCCACGACAATTCGAGTTGTGATGAGAGGCTGGTATGAACTCTATTTGTTTTCATTTTTGTACATATACTCATTTATGTGGACATGTTTAGTTTGTTTGTGTAAGGTGTATGTTACTTAATGATGCTCAGTAGTTTATGCTCTCTCATGATTGGTTTCAACTTACTAATATTAGGTAACATGTCATATAAATGTTTGCTTGCATTGCTCTATTCATATAACGGTATGACATTGTGGTATCCTCCTCTGAATGTTTCATTTGAATCGACTTGGCACATGCTCAAGCATGCATAAGACTAAAATAGAATTCATTTAAGCCTCGATGATTTATCTTGCCTCGGAGTTCTTGTGTTACTTTTATGCTTCCATTAATTTTATCTGTCGCAAGCATGATTATGACAGTTACTGCTTTCTTGATTGTCGCTTCCCAGTCTATTGCTAGCCTTCACTTGTACTGAGTATGAGCTCTACTCGTGCATCCAACTAATAAAAACCAAAGTGCCAATTGTGTCCACCATACATACCTATATGTGGTATTTCGCTACCACTCCAAAGTGAATTGCTTGTGTGCTACCTTTAAACCTTCAAACTTATTATTTCTTGTTTTATGTAATTATAGCTCATGGGAAAGTAGTCTAAAACTATTGTGGTAAGTATATGTCTTATGCATTTCAGTTCTTATAAGTTGTTTGTTGTGTGATAACCATGTTGTCATGGGGAACACCATCAATATACCCTTGTTGAATATCGTGTGAATTACTATGCATGTTAATCTTGTTGGAAGTAAGGGAGATTTACCGTGAGTTGCAAAGATTGAAGTATGCATATTGTTAGAGAGGAACATTGGACCGCCAACTAAAGCCATGTTCACATGGTGGAAGTTTCAGTTGGACAAAAGTCCAAATATCTGTTATCCTTGTCTTCCCGATATGGATGTCCAAAAAATCGAGATTTATCAAAATTGAGAAATCAAATGAGATTCATCTCCTAGGACCTTTGTACAGGAGGCAAGGAGGTACCCCCTTGTGACACTTGGTTGAAACATATGTATGCGATGAAAATCCATGGAAATCCTAGCTAATTAGGACAAGGTGTGAGCACTATTAGTATATTATGCATGAGGCGAGCAAGTTATAGGAAGTTTTATGCATGAGCCATATTATTTATCACTACCGTTGACATGAGTTGAATTTCTCAAAATATATATTTTCAACACTCCTATTGTATCCAAAATGAAAATCTCTAGCACATGAGCAATCTTACTTCCCTCTTCGCAGGGCCAATCTTACACTTTTATGTTGAGTCACCATCCATTCTTCGAGCATTTTTTTGAAAGCATAGCTGTCATTCTTAGTTTAATGTGCTTGTCCCGGAATAAGATTAATTGTGGTATAACTGTGATGCTTGAATCTTTCGATATTTTTACTTCTAGTCTTCTCTTGAACTTCAGAGGTGCCCCGACATTTATGTTTTGCTCCACAAATAGGGCAAGTGAGATACCACTTTATCATATCATATTATGAACGTTGCAATCTTGCAGATGCTTATGCTTCATGTTGCTTCTTATTGTGTTGGTATACTTTCATGACTTGCGTAACTATTGAATATTATTAGTTGCATGATTCTTATTATGAATTGCTTGAGCATTTGATCATGCAGTGAGAATATATACATCATATGAAGCAAATAGGTTCGTGAAAGTTACTTTGATCGCACTCAGTTGTCACTGAATTGCTTGAGGACAAGCAATAAACTAAGCTTGGGGGAGTTGATACCTCCAAAACGTATCTACTTTCCCGAACACTTTTGTCGTTGTTTGCCCTCTATCTTGTGTGTTTTGAATACAACTAAGGCGGACTAACATTGTTTTCAGCAGAATTGCTCTGCTGTCTCGTTTTTGTGCAGAAATCCAACTTTCAGGAAAATTTTCGGAAAATATTGAAACCAATATTTCACCTGAAAACTCCCAGAGCCAGAAGACGAGACGGAGGGGGCCATGAGGGGCTCACACCCACCCTTGGCGCGGGCCAAGCCTTGGTCGCGCCAAGGGGTGGTCTGGCCGCCTTGGCCACCCCTTCGACCTCTCCTTCGCATTATAAGAATCCCCTGGACCTAAAAACCGAGGAGGGTTCGATGTTTTTCCAGAAAGAGTTCCGCTGCTCCGCCGCCACCAGAAACACCAATCTGGGGACCAGAAACTCCGTTGTAGCACCCAGCCGGGACGGGGAGTTGGAGGAGATCATCGCCATCGCCATCACTGATGCCTCGCCATCAACCATCCATGACTCCCCCATCCACGTGTGAGTAATTCTCCGCTGTAGGATGTAGGGGATGGTAGGGATTGGATGAGATTGGTCATGTAATAGCTATAAGATTGTTATGGGCATATTGCCTAGTATCCGTTGTTATATTTTTGATATTGTTGCAACTTGCTATGCATAATGCTTGTCACTTTGGGCCCGAGTGCCATGATCTCAGATCTGAACATGTTACTGATTCATGAGGATAATTATTGTTTTTATCATATCTGCAAGTTGTATACACATATTGTTGTTCGAAACCCGAGGCCCCAAAGTGATAATAAATTGGGATAACCGGAGGGGATGGCTATGATGTGAGGATCACGTGTGTTCACGGAGTGTTAATGCTTTGCTCCGGTACTCTATTAAAATGAGTACCTTAATTACCAGTAGTTTGCCTAGATGCCCCGCTGCAACGGGCTGGTAGGACAAAATATGTCGTGGAAGTTTTTCATTGCGAGTCTGCATGACTAAATAGGAACTCACGTCTATGGTTATATTATGCTAGGATGCTTATATCATTATTATTTGCAATGCCTATGTCTTGCTATTATACGGACTCTCTCCTACATGCAACGCCCTTCATCCATCCATGTACCTACAGTATTTTAATCCTGCTATCTACTGCAATCATCACTACTGCTGTTTTATTTCACTACTGTTGTTACTTCACTACTACCAGTGCTATAAAACTGATACTACTGATAAACTGTTGCGAGCAAGTCTATTTTCATGTGCAGGTGAATTTACAACTCACTTGTTAAAGCTTATAAATATTCTTTGGCTCCCCTTGTGTCAAATCAATAAATTTGGGTTTTACTTCCCTCGAAGACTGTTGCGATCCCCTATACTTGTGGGTCATCAGATATTACAAGTCAAAAACTAAATGATCATAGAGGCTTTGGTTGACTGGTTGTAGTCATAACATGGTATAGGCATGTGCCAAGTCAACCCAATAAAGCATCAAAGGAGAATACTACAATATTATGCTTTTATGATGGAAACAACACATGATTCTTTCTGACACATTAAGCACTCTCAGCTATTTGAGACCATTCATGCTATAACAATAAATACTAAGCATATGACAATAATAACATCCAACATGACATGCCAAAGTCTATGCCATAGTCTAGACAAGCCTCCTTTTGCATCACTATAGTCATGAAACTTTTTACTCGTCACCAACACCAATCAACTTATTTGAAATAGCTCCCAGAGATGAAAATAATATGGATCAGAGAGCTAATCATATATAAATAAAGAATACTAATGAGCTCTGAACAAAATAAGAATCGAAAACCAAGAACTAAACGCAGTACCAGAAAACTAGAACACTCGCAGAACAATAACATCGAAAATTGGAGCATTCTATGCAATTAAACTGGAGCATGTCTTTCTCCAAAAAAAAAAGTGTCGGGATCCAACAGATGCTACAGCAAACAAAACTAAACTAAACTAAAAACAAAAATAAACAACACATAGCGTATGAAGCAATAAAAATATAGCGCATAGAGAGATGACATGTTGCTTTGTTGATGAAGAGGGGATGTGTAAGAGCAAGATCCATATCCCTTGTTTTGTGTGTTTGATAACAACACACGAACAATTCTAACCGTGCACAAAGTTTGTCATTGATAGGTTTGCAAGGTGTACTGGCCTCGTCGAACACATTATGATCAGAAGACCGAAGCGTAGTTCTTAGGCTTTCTGGTTTTGTGTGTGTGTCGCGAGGTAACATGGTAGAGAGGAAGAGAGGAAAAAGTTGTTTTAGCCATAGCTGTATTACCGGTACCAGGAGCGGTAGTACCGCTACCCCTACTGGTACTGCCCCGAGCTACCGCTCTGAGGATTGCACATCAGATTGACCCACAGAATAGGTTACGGTACCTTTGCGGTACCTTGAGCGGTAGTACCGCTTTCAAGCGGTAGTACCGCCCACGGTACCGCTCAAGTACCGTAACACGTTACGGCAGTACCGCTGTGGTACCGCTCCGTTTCCGCTTCGAGTCCAGTAAGGTTTGGACCCTGTTGTGGTACCTCGAGCGGTACCGCCAGCGGTAGTACCGCTATGTGTCCACGTGGACAAGTTCTGTGAGGATTCGAACTCAGAGCGGTAGTACCGCTTCCCATAAGCGGTAGTACCGCTTAGGCAAAAGCAGCACATAACGGTTGGATTTGAAGGGACCTATAAAAGGGCCCCTTCTTCTCCAACCCGATTTAGCTCTTCTCTCTCTCTCTCCTCCATTGTTGCTGAGCTCAAAAGTGAGGGGATCTCCCCATCCACCCAACCAATCTTGCTCATACTTTGAGGAGTGGTGGAGGAGACCCCGATCTATCATTCTACCGAGAGAAAGTTCGCCAATTTGTGGTACTCCTTAGTGGATCTTGGTGGTAGGGTTCCTATGGTGGAGCATTGGTAGGGTTCCTATGGTGGAGCATTGGAAGAGTTCCTTTGGTGGAGCATTGGAGAAGAGTTCCTATGGTGGAGCATTGGAGATGTGCAGCTATGGAAGCTAGCTTGGTGATGTACTAGCTCCATAGGGTGTTGGGAGCATCCTTGTGTGTGGAGCTCGCCCCAACCTTGTGAAGGAATCACCGCCTCGACCGGTGCCTTAGTGGAAGAGGGAGAGCACCTTCGTGGAGATCTCTCGAGGAAGAAGGTGAGGCCTTCGTTCGTGGTGTGGCCGTCTAGTCTCTTGTGTGAGACTAGCACCTCCTCAACGCAAACGTACTTCCTATTGTGGAAGGAACTGCGGGAAACAAACCTCGCCTCGTCTCCGCGCCCCCGGTTGTCTCGCTCCTTACTCTTACTATCTTGTTGATTCCTTTACTTGTTGCACTTGTCCTAGTATCATTGTAGGAACACCGCTATCGCTAAAGCTATCACCTTTACCTTCCGTTGCGCTAAAATTGAAAAAAGCTAAAACTTGTCGTAGCGCCATTCACCCCCCCCCCCCATCTTGTTCGCTACGATCCATTCAAGTGGTATCAGAGCAAGGTTTTCTTGCTCGGGCTTTACCGCCTAAGAAATGGCCGAACAAGAGGTGGTTGTGAATGGAGTCCTTCCCCGTGAGCAATCATCTCCATCATCAAGTGCCGATAATACTCCGGCTACTTTGGATGACCTCAAGAAATTGGAGTCATCCATTGTATCTCAATTGAAGGCTATGATGATGGAGTTGATTACTCCAAAATCAAACCCCATCATAGATACTAAGAGAGGTTTCGATGTTTCCCCACCACAAGTTAAGACTTTTCCTTGTGTTGGAATTGTTGAGCGATCAACAAATCCACCTCGGGAAAAGGATCTTGAGGACGTTGACACCTCATCAAAAGGGAAGGATGAATCTCCGGTTGCGGGACATTTAAGAAATATTCATGCGGTGTTTCCACCAAGTGATTATGCCGTAAATGTCCCAATACCCATGCCTTGCATTGTGACTCATGGTTTACCACCATTACTTGAATCTAATAGCTTTGGTAATTGGAAGTTCTTAATGCGTTCTCATGTGCGCAACGCCTCTACCGAGCTTTGGCGTATCATTGAAGAGGGATATTCACCACAAGACCCAGTGAACTTGACAAGAAGGGAAATGGTGGACCACCAACTCAACGCCATCGCCATCGACATGATTCACTTGGCCATTACTCCCAAGGACCGCGCTCATATCCGCTCGCTCAAGACCTCCAAGGAAGCTTGGGGCGAACTTGACAAGCTCTTCCTTGGAAATGGGAGCATCCAATGCTCTCATTTTAGTGAAGTGATGGCCAACGACTTTGTCATGGTAGAGGGAGAATCGCCCGAAGAGATGTACCGGCGTCTTATTGCTCTCGCCATGCAAATGCGAGATCATGGAGCGACATTTGTGGATGACCTTTGGATCAAGAAAAAGTTCTACATTGCTCTTCTTCCTTGGAGTGGAAACAAGAAACGAAACTCAAGACCAAGAAACTCTTGCTACAATTGTGGCGACAAAAGTCACTTCGTTGCGGATTGTATCTACGAGAGAAGGGACTTAAATGGTGGATATCTCATTCGTAAGAGCAAGTTTAGATCTCTCCCCAAAGGGCTCTCCAAGTTATCCTTCAACAACGACGTCACCAAGATCTCCTCCATCGAGAAGCCTATAACTAACATGCTTGGAGATGAAGACCATAGGATGGTAAATGAAAGGCTTGAAAAGAAGAAGGAATTAGAGCTTCTCTCCCTCACCCAAGCTAATGAGGAAGAAGTGTGCATGCGTATGACTCTTGAAGCTAGTGCTCTTATTCTTGAAGACTTCAACAATTCTCTCATCTCCCAACTCATCAAGGACCGAGACTATGCTCTTGGTTGGGTGGACAAGCTCAAGGCAAAAAAGTGTTATCTTGAAGAAAATCATGAATGGTCGCTTGAGGATGTTGCAACCTTTGCCAAGAATAAAGAAGATGAAGGTCCTAATTCATGTTGTGACAAGCTCCTTGACGAAGTTTGCTTCTTGAGAAGACACAATGCAAAATTCTTAGAAGTCATCTCAACTCAAGAGAAGGCCTTGGATGAATACTATCGCTTGAGTAAAGAGAAGGTGCAATGTTGTGATCATGAAGAAGATATTGCCACTCTAAAGAAACACAAGGCCAAGCTAGTTGAAGTGAATGAAAGGCAAAATGAATCCTTGTTGGAGTGGATCCGTTTGAGCAAAGAAAATGTCACTTGTTGTAATCGTGAGGATGAAATTGCGTATCTTAAGAGAAGCAAGGACAAACTTATGATGATCAAGCTTATGCAAGATGAAGCCATAGAAGAATACAAACGCTCAAGCAAGGATTACATTTGTCGTAATCATGAAGACGACATTGCCACTTTGGAGAGACACAAGCATTCACTCTTGAGAAGAAATTCTCTTCTTGAGGAAGCTCTATTGGATCGTGAAGATGAAGCTAACAACTTGAAGTCCGAGATTGAGAGTCTCCAAATCCAAATCCAATTCTTGGAAGGAGTCATTGAAGCCTATGAGGACTTATGCAATGAAGGAGAAGTGGCAATCATTCCAAAGAAGATCGAGAGAGGAAGAAGGATCAATGAAGCGAAGAATATGAAGATAGGGCCCGTTGAAAAATGGGCTCCTATTTCCAACTCTTGATCCATGGAAGTCCTTGCTTTCGGAGGTGCTTATTGGGTGGTTAATCTTGAAGCCACAAGTCTTATGTCCGGAAGCAAGGAATTCGTTGTCGTCATCAAGTCACTCATCTCTATCTTTCTCATGACGACAACACAAACAAGCTTAAAGGTATTGGAGCCTTGACAAGGTGGTGATCAAGTCCTACCTTGTCAAGACTCTTGCATATGTTCTTTTTGTTCATTGCTTTACACTCTTGGGTCTTGGTACCTACTATTATGAACATGTAGTGGTTCTCTTGTGGAGCTAGTCTCTTCAAGAGACCACGTCCTAGGACTAATGGAATTTGCTTCTTTGTGTAGAGATTGTGTTTTGTAGGAATTGTGTTGAAGGAAATGAACCATGATGAAGTTTCTCAAACAATTTCAATACAAATTCTATGACATAATCCTTGCAAGAAGAAGCAACAATGGAAAGGAGTTTGTTCTCAAGATCTTGGATGTTTTCATTGGCAAAGAAGGAATCCACTATTTGCTCCTAGCCATACTCTTACCCTAACCTCATAGGGTTGCCGGAAGTGAGAGACAAACCTAAGAAGACACTCAAACATGATGATGGAGTATGAGTCTATTGTGTGGTTTGTGGTATTGAGTGATGAGACCTTTCGATGGATATGATAGTTCTTTGGAGGAGGCGAAGTGCTTCTTGTGAGAAATGAGATGCAATTCCCCCGGTTACCATAGGAAGGATGGGTGTTGGCACTCGCCGATCTCAAAAGCTACCTTCTATGAGTGTCGGGGAAGGACGAAGTTCCACCTATGTGGAGCCATCTACACCACAAGGCCAAGTCTTTTCCATTGGACAACCAAGTGCTAGATCACCTCTTCCACAACCTCAAGTTCGGCATCAACAACAATGAGGTCATGGCGAGGACCCAAATCATGATGAAGATCAAGGGACCTCACAAGAACCTATCCTTTTGGTCCATTCTCGCCGGGGGTGCTAAAGCATCAAGACTCTTTCATAACTCAAGCAAAGTACAAGACATACTCAAGAGTAAGATATGAGGGGGTCCAACGGTATAGCAACCCCAAGGATCAACTAATGAGTCCGACAAGACAATGGACACACTCTCTATCGATAATCGTCAATGTTTGCCTCTCTACCTTTGTGCTTCTCATCCGGACATTGTGTCAAAAGTGGATACTTATACCACTCTTGTGCCATATGTCTAGATATAAAGCACGCATGAACATAGGGGAAGTGCGGTTTAAATTTATTGAGCTATCCCTCCCCCATGATGCATAAAGAAACCCAAAGCATATGCTATTCGTCAATCAAGTGACTATGAGCTTCATGTTGAGTTGTAGTCGTGAGTCCTAGGTTTCTACGCGACCTCACACTACCAAACTCTTACACGGTGGCTTCGGCCACCAACCTCCTCCTTGAGGAGTTTTTGTTCTTGTTTTGTTTTTCTTTTCTCTTCTTGTATTTGTTTTTCGTTTCTTCTTTTGTCTTTGTTTCTTCATGGGAGATTCACCCAAGCTTGGCTTTTCTTTCTTTGATTCTTGCGAGCTTGGTTGGGTAGTACCTTAACAGTTCCGTCATCTAATCCTAAGCCATCATCTATCTCTTGATCCAACTCAGTCTAAAAGCACAAGTCTACACCAAAATCTGAGTGTTTTTGAGTTTGGAGGCCGGTACTACCGCTTCTCAGGCCGGTACTACCGCTCTGGGGCAGTTATCTGACGAAACTGAACATTATCCCCAGAACGGTACTACCGCCCTAAGTACCGGGTAAGTACCGGTAAGCGGTACTACCGCTTTTACGAGCGGAACTACCGCTTGCGTCTTTTGACTAGAGGTACCGGGCAGGTCGTTTTTCCCCAAATCACCACAAATCCCCTGCCCACCTCGAACCAAAGGAGCCCCCAACCTCAAGACTTCTAGGAGACCGGCCCCGATCTCCTCCTCCAGCCGCCGCCGGCCAAATCTCCTCCGTGGAGAAGCTTCCTCACCTCCTTCTCCGCCATGTCCTCCGGTATGAACCCTAATCTCTCTCTCTAGGGTGTGTTGAACTCCCTAGATGCATAGGCTAGGGTTTGATGAAGATTTATGGTGGAGAAGCCTTCTTGGAAGCTCTACATGTGCGGGGATACTAGCTAGCAACAATGTGTGACACTAGGATCTACTTTGCCATGTCCTCAATCTTGATCTAGATGTGCTGAGCTTGAGCAGTAGTACCGCTCGTTCACGAGCGGTACTACCGGTTCAAGCGGTACTACCGGATTGAAATTGTGGTACTACCGCTTTGACTAGTATCACCAATGTTGCTTGTTAATGTCCTTTTTGATCCTTAAATTCATGGCTTGTGCACTTATCCCCTATTCCCTCCCAAATCTTTGCTATTCACAGGAGCACCTAAGACCTGTGGTGGCAAGGTTAAGCCATCCTCTCGTCATCATCGAGATGAAGACGAGCAAGAGGAGATCGTACCGGCAAGAACCACCAAGAGACAGAGGGAGGCAGCAGCTAGAACCGCCCAAGGCCCTCAGAAATCAATGGTTGATGTCAAGAAAGCCCAATTCTTGGAAATACGAGGGGCCAATCCGTATTTATTGCCAAGGAATTCCTGTCAATGCCCCAATTCCTACTTCCATCATGTCAATCAGGAAAGGATCTACAACGAAGTCTATGGGGCCAATGAATTCAACTGTTGCCCCCAATACTCCATCAGCATGGATAAGCTCAACTCCAACCTCGAGTATTTTGGAGAAGCTCTTGAGATTTGTGATGAACAAGGGCTGATACCTCTGATGACCTTCTCTCACAACTACTCCAAGGAGGTGATATGCCAATTCTATGCCACTGTTGTTTTCCTTGAGGATGAAGGAGGCTTTCGCTCATTGAAATGGATGACTAGGGAGCATGTGATGGAGGCCACATGGGAGGATTTTGCTAGAGGCATTGGATATGAGCTTCACGGCTATGACACCAACGTCTTCAAGATCCACCTACAGCCCAAGCCAATGGCCAAAGAGAAGATGGATAACCTCTACATTCCCGGAAGGATGTTGTGTGGGAGTGCTTACAACCTCCTCCCAGTCTATGACATCATGAATCGCATCTACCGCAGCACCATCAACCCCAAGCACACCAACCATGATGAAGTGCACGGATTTCTTGTAAACCTTCTTGTACGCACTCATGAGTTGAGGGGCCACGTGAAAGGACACGGATGTCGCCTAGAGGGGGGTGAATAGGCGATTTAAAAGTTTTACGAGATGGGCTTAACAAATGCGGAATAAAACTAGCGTTTACTTTGTCAAGCCCAAAACCTATATACTATTGTTCACCTATGTGCACCAACAACTTATTCTAAGCAATGGTTCACCTATGTGCACCAACAACTTATGCTAAGCAAAACAAGCAAGTATGTGATAGCAAGATATATATATAACTTCAAGCACGATGGCTATCACAAGGTAAAGTGCATAAGTAAAGAGCTCGGGTATAGAGATAACCGAGGCACGCGGGAGATGATGATTTATCCCGGAGTTCACACTCTTGCGAGTGCTAATCTCCGGTGGAGAGGTGCGGTTGCTTAGTGCTCCCGAACGCCACAAGAGGCTCACCTTGAGGTGTGGTTGCTCGATGCACACCAACGCCACAAAGGCCTCACCCCAAGATGCGGTACTCACACCACACACCGAACGCCACGAAGGCGCCTCACCTAAATCTCCGGTGACCCTCGCCACAAAGGCCTAGGTCACGGTTCCACTAAGGGATTTCCTTCGAGGCGGAAACCGGGCCTTACACAAAGATTGGGGCACACATCCACAACTTAATTGGAGGCTCCCAACAAATCGCCACAAAGGCCTAGAATCCGTCTAGGGTTCCAAGAACCCAAGAGTAACAACTTTCTTGCTTTCACCTCCACGAATCACCGTGGAGAACTCAAACCGATGCACCAAATGCAATGGCAATAACACCACAAAGATGCTCAAGTCCTTCTCTCCCAAATTCCAACAAAGCTACAAAAGCTATTGGGGGAATAAGAGAGGAAGAACAAAGGAATTCACAAAGAACACCAAGATCAAGATCTAGAGAGTTCCACTCACAAAGAGATGAATTTGATTGGTAGAATTGTAGATCTAGATCTCCTCTTCCTTTTCCCTCAAATGGATTCAAGAATCATTGGAGGAGTAGAGGGATGAGGGAAGCTCTCAAGGTCAGCAATGGTGGAGAGCCAAAGGAGGAAGAAGAAGTGGGGAGAAAGAGGAGGAAGAAGGCCTTAAAAAGGGGTCTCAGATTTCTGCCCGTTGGTGCCAAAATCGCGACAGGCCGGCAGTGCCGGCCTTGTTCCACCGGCAGTGCCGGGGTGGCCGGCAGTGCTGGCCTTTTTCCACCGGCAGTGCCGGCCCGGCGGCAGTGCCGGGGTGTTTCCGGCGGCAGTTCCGGCCCTCCAGTTTTTGCCCAAACACCAATACGAAAACCTTAATAACTTTTGCATCCGGACTCCGATTTCGATGATCTTGGACTCGTTGAAATCACAACAACGAGCTCTACAACAATATGCATAGAAACATCACAGTCCAGCAAAGTAGGATAGAAACACATGGATAAAGGTTTTACCTATCTATAAACAGCAAACCAGTAAAACCTCCAATATGGAAAATGCAACAACTTGAGTTAGGAAACTCGGATTTAGGTGAAACCAATTTTGTTGTAAAGAAGATGACAAGAGATACCCCACAAAGAGTGAAAAGCTTAAGAACAATTGGGGTAGGTTTTTCTATGTATTTTAGAGTGAAACCTCTCAATACGAGAAACCGAGAAAAACTCCAATATTGAAAACGCAACAAGTGATTCATGCGGAATCCGTTTTCGATGAACTAGAGCTTGTCATGAGAATAAGCACAAGCTCTAAAACACCATATGGATAAGATACAAATAACAACCAAGAAAGATGATGCAAGGATGCAAAGGTTTGAGCTCTCTCTGAACGGTACGATCGAGTTACTCACTCGAGAGCCCTCTTGATAGTACGGCAACTAGACTATAAACCGGTCTCCAACTACACTATGAGACCGGTGAGAAAGAAACCCTATCAAGAGCAAACCTTATACTTGTGCATTCCACTTGAGCTCGATGACGACGATCTTAACCTCAACAAGATGGAACGCCTTTCTTGCTTGTGCTTGCTTGACGAAGTCTTGTGGATTGCTCCCCCATAATCCACCATGGGAGAGCTTCTTCGGCGCATCTTCACATATCCATGATCACCATATGGATGGCAAGACTCAAGAAAAGGACCTCTTCGAGATGGCTCATCTTGAACTTGCACTTCATTTCTCCATGGCAAGCTTCAAGCTTATGAACTCTTCGAGTTGGCTCATCTTGAACTTGCACTTCATTTCTTCATTCTTCATCATGTTGATGTCTTGAAGTAACTTGAGGGCTCACTTCATCTTCATCTTCAAGACATACTTGACACTTGATATCCTTCATCAAATTCTTCTTATTGCAACCTTGAAGCCAACATATGGTTCAAGAATTGCCTATGGACAACTCCTACAAATATAACTCAATGCAAACATTAGTCCATAGGGATTGTCATTAATTACCAAAACCACACATGGGGGCTCCATGCACTTTCAATCTCCCCCATTTTGGTAATTGATGACAATCTCTTTGAGAGGGTTTATATAAGGAATTTAAGTAACAAACAAGTTGAACATATAGAGCAAACTCCCCCATAATATATGCATGTGTGAATGATCTTGACTTTCATTGCATATATTGGCATTCAAAGCCTAGTGGAGTTTCCTCTAAATATTCAACTATGCAAAGAAACAAGATGCAATGCAATAAAAGCACATGCTTAAGCACAAAGCAAAGACATAACCAAATTCCCTTAAACCCTCCAAACTTCTCCCCCATTGGCACCAATTGCCGAAATGGGTGAAAAATTTAGAAGGTCAATATAGTGAGAGTTCCTCCATAGCGTGTGCATTTCTCATAATTTGAGTGGAATCAAATGCACGTATCCAATGACGAATATTCGGAAGGAATAACACTATAGATAGGATCAAAGATTGCAAAAAGATAACAAAGTCTAGAAGCTTCAACAAATGAAGCAAGCAACCAAATGAACCACAAAGAAGATACTAAAAGAAAGATAGATATTATGATAAGATCAAGAAGATTGCTCTAAATAATATGAGGAAGCTCCCCAAGGTTTGTGCACAAAACTAGACAAATTGCATTGGAGTATAAAGTGCGCAAACATGGAATCATCACTCCCATAATATCATTCAAAACAAAAGATACCAAGTGAATCAAACTCTAATGATCACCACAAAATAGTGCCTTAAATAAAACGAGGAAGCTCCCCAAGGTACATGCATAAATTAAAATGTTGCATTTGAATACAATATGCATAACATGGAATCCTTACTCCCTCATTACCATTTAAAACACAAATTTGCAATAGATCATAGATAGAAAATTAAGCTTAACACTTGCAACAAACAAATGGTTGAGCAACAAGTAAGAGGCACCATAATAAAAGGCTCAACCAAGAGGATATGTGAAAGGCATGATAAAGCATATTATAAGACTATTACAAGGATGAGGAAAAAGCATCATCATGGTCTTCAATGAATTATATTGCTTAGCATGACCAATCAACACGCAACAAATAAATAAGATATCAAATGGAGATGTATCATCTCTTATGTGTATAAGTTTCTCTAAGTGAGCAATATCACAAAGATATTTATCCACAAAGAAATATGCACACACAAAATAGATACACAAGAAATATAGCATGATATCCAAGACGAAGTCATGCAATATACCAATAAGAATTTTTGCTTAATAGCATGGCCAAAGGCTCAATTTTATCTTATGGTACATTCATGAACTTCAACCACAAACATCTAAAATACATCACAAATATCAACAAGGGATAGAAGATAGTTGGGATGCATTGAGAAAGTAAACAAGTATCACAAAAGAAGATACCAAAAGAAATAACTCAATTTGCACTTTCATCGATATTGCACATGTGTGAGGTTTGAGGAAATGATATGCAATAAAATTGCTAGATAGACATAGTTGGGATGGATGAATCATGAGCATGATTTAATATACTTCCCAACAAATGCACTCATCTCAAATTACTCACATTCACAATAAAGAGGTTTCATTAAGACTTTAGCAAGAAGCACAACATTTGCAAATCAAGAGATTCATGCCAAGATGCAACCACATGGTTGGATGCTAGAACAATATGCATGAGAAGATACTTGTTACCGAGATAGCATTGGTGAGGATGTAGTAGATATATGTTCGTTGACCATCCTAGCTTGCCTCAAGTTACCATTGAGTCACCACTTCTCCCCAAGAGTGAGACAAGCATCCAATGCCTATCCATTGTACCTAACACAAAGGTAAGTGCAAAATGGTCCCCAAACTAATTGGGTCCGAAGTAGTTAGACACACTACAACATATAGGACAAACTCCATAATTCTATGTGCATATAGATATGAAAATGAATTTCATGCACATCTTAGCCAAATTAGGATTTGATGGAGTTTACCCTATATATTGGATCAAAGAAAGTAACACATGCCATAAGATATACATATATTAAATATGCATGAACAATACTTTCAAGAACCAAAGGAAGATATAATTTGGACAAGATATGCACCAAATAAATCAAGAGACAATGGTTGTCCAAATTATATCAAAGAATCAAATCAACACAAGATTGACTCCGAAGACTTATCTCATTATAAGAAGCTAATTAATCCTAAACACAAAGGAATGAGATAACCAACTCCCAAGAGAGCAAGGTTCCACAAATAAACCAAACCATCGACACTTTTTATGATGGCACAAAGTACCAAAAAGAAAATTTATGTCTCCCAGAACCAAATTTTTTATAATGATCAAGAGATGTTAAGCATTCAAACAAATATAGGAGAGCTCCCCCAAGATTAGTGCATTATCTAGGATTGTCATATGAATATAAAATGCACAAAACTGGGATCATCACGCTACCTATATCTACTAAAATGCTAAGAAAGTTTGAATAGACAAATTAGATCCATAAGATACAAGGAAGACACATGGGAGTCAAAGCACAACAAATTCATGGCAATAAATAAGGCAATTTAAACACAAGAGCCAATGTAGATATGATCAATAAATATCTACCTCATAATGATTACCAATTGTCCTAGGACAAGAGGTATTAGGAAATATTTCCCGGTGGTAGTTTGTAAGTATACATAAGATCATATTTACAATGAATAAAGCATATGGTAAAAGATAAGAGTTAACCATCATGCAAAGATAGTTTCTTGATAGCTTCATTTAGTCATACCAACATGCAAAGCAATTAATAGTATTCATACCAACATGCAAAGCAATTAATAGTATTCATACCAACATGCAAAGCAATTAATAGTATTCATACCAACATGCAAAGCAATTAATAGTATGACTTGAAGCACATGGTTTTCCAAAAAAAATGTATTGAGGGACACGTTGTGAAAAACCATGCCAAGAAAACTTTCACAAATAAGATCCACAAAGATATTAGCAATGAAGCTATTTAAACAAATTGGAACTTGTTTGAGCAAACATGCCACATAGGAGAGAGATAATTTACGATATCAATTCTATGTGACACAACCTCAAATGTTCACATTTTCTAGGCTTGTAATATGCACAAAGCTTATTACTCCCCCATAATGTGATAAGGAATTTATTTTCACAAGAGGCAAATAAGATCCAACTAGAGATATTAATGGACATTAGAATTTGAATTTCTCATGAAGATGACATACCACATAGAGACTAGATAATCTTGCAATATCAAATCTAAGTGATATTCCTCATGTACACACATTGTTAGGATCATGAAATTCCCAAAGGAATATCACTCCCCCAAAATGGGATAGTCCATTAATCGCTCATAAGAGCCATATAAGATACACCAAGATGCAAAGTGGCTCCAACACAAACACAAATACATGGTGTGCAACCCAACATGCATAGACTTGATTTCTCAAGAAAAGCAAGTAGGAAGCACAACATATACAAACACATGTTAGGAACAAAACTAACACATGCTAAGGGGCGAGTAACTTTCAATATAAATGAGTTGAGCACAAGTTACCGCAAGGAGGAACATTGGATATATGATAGAAGCAAGATAATCAAAAGACTTGGCTTGAGATAATATAAATGATGAAGATCCCTTAATTCTTCATGATGTAGCCAAGTCTCCAATGCCCTCCAACAAGCACCTATTGATCAAGTTTTGGATTGTTGGTCCCCAACTAAGTTGGGTCCTAAGAGGTTAGTCACAATAGGCTTGGCAACCCAAATGGTTCTTTTATTGACACCACTTTGAGCACCAACATATTTGGCAAACACATTGCCACCCTCATCCTTACGAAGAGAATAAACATCATCAATGGTGATAGAGTTGGATGAGGTACCAATAGTGCAAAAGGAGGAGATGTGGCCCTTCTCACGGCATATGTAGCAAGTTCTTTTCTTCTCCTTCTTCTCACTAGATTTCTCCACAATGGGAGCATTGGCTTGATTCTTCTTGGGAAGTGGCATTTCTTCAAATTGAGGTTGAATATGAGTTTGAGCTTGAGGCCGCTTCCCTTTTTTCTTCTTCTTCTTCAAAGGGTAAGATCTAACATGATGCCCTTCAAGTTTGCACTTGAAGCAAACAATCTTGGCCGGGTCTTTGACTTGTAATTGGCCCTTCTTAATCTTGTTGTTCTTGGACTTGTTCTTGTATTTGGAGTTGAATCCAAGTCCACTCTTGTCATTGGGGGATTGTTGTACACTTAACATCTTGTCAAGTTTGTATTTCCCTTCATGACTCTTTACCAAGTCAGTCTTCAAAGAAGTGACTTGGGCCTTGAGCTCTTTGATTTCCTCTACATGGTTAGTAACAACACAAGTACTAGAGGAAGTAGAACCTTCATTGTTAGAGCAACAAGGCAAGGAAGATAATTCATCACAAGATTTAGCAATACTATGAGTGGATGAATTACTAGGACTAGCACATGGCAATATAGCATTTTGGGTAGTAGTGCTAGTATCCACATGAGGCTCACAAGGTGTTGCCTTCGATATGATAGCCTCATGAGCTAACTTTAGCCTATCATGGGAGGCTAGAAGATCCTCATGGGAGCTAGAAAGCTTTCCATGATTTTCTTCCAATTTCCCATAATTGCTAGTTAGCAATTCAAGTTTAGCCCTTAGCTCAACATTCTCCTTCAAGATAGATGCTTCACAAGAAGTAGAGTTAGTAGCACAAGCATCATCACAAGACATATTAAGAAGAGAGGGTAACATAGCATGCTCTTTTAAATAGGAAGCTTGAAGTTGCTCATGGGACTTGGTGAGGATAGAGTGTTCGCTCTCCAAGACCTTGTGGGCCTTGTCTAGATCATCTAGATCCTTAACAAGTTTATCATGACCAACACCAACTTTGGGATTTTCCTTTTTAAGCATTTTTACTTGAGCTTTAGCATGGTCTCTTTCCTTAGTGAGTTTAGAAACTATTTCATTTTGAGACACTTCAAGGGTTTCAAGTTGCTCTTCAAGATAGGCTATGGTCTCTTGTTCTTCTTCAAGATCATTCTTTAGGGATGCTACATCATTGGCATACTCTCGTTCAAGAGCACCCTTTTTATCAATGGTGTTCTCATGCATCCAAATAAGTTTTTGGCTCTCAATAGCGGTAGTCAAGATTTCAAAGAAGTGAGTGCTAGCAATTTTATCTTTGCAAATAACCTTGAATACGCTCTTACCCTTATCGCGTAGAGAGACAACCCAATCCTCTTCTTCATATTCATCCTCATCCTTATCACCACGAGACATATTAGGTTCTATGGTAGGAGGTACCGTGGAACCCTTGGCCATAAGGCATATATGAGGACCGTGAGATAAAGATGAGGAGTTACTTGAGGCTCCTTTCAAGATCTTGTCTTGACCAATAGAATCTTTGGTTTCCTCTACATTGTTAGACACACAACAACTAGAGGAAATAGAATCATTTTTATCATGGCCACAAGACAATGCAAGCATATCATCACTAGATTTTTTCAAGCAACTTACACATGATATGCAAGGACTATCAACACAAGCATGTAAATCATTTCTAGTGCTAGATGTGTTTGAGTCCGTAGATGAAACATTGCAATGAGATAGAGATGAAGAATCATTAATAGAAAGCTCAATATCAACATTGCAATTTTCATCACCACTCACCATATCATTACCTTGTGTCTTGACACACTTTGGTGAAGTGGATGAAGATGAGAACTCATCACGGCCGGAAGTGGAAGCAATGAAATCATCCTTAATAATATTGGACACATCATATTTATCTTGAATTTTTGTCCATAACTCATGAGCGCTCCAAAAAGGCAAGTATGGAAAAAGACCTACATCTCGCAAAGCATTCATAAGAACATTAGAAGCTTGAGAATTGAGATATAAATTTTTCTCATCCTCTAAAGATAGATTTTGTGAATCCATAGGAGGAGAAAAACCTATATCTACAATTTTCTCCATATGAGGGTCAATGTCCCGAAAATGACTAAGCATGCAAATTTTCCAAACATCATAATTTGTGCCATCTAATATAAGAGTGTTATCGTGCACAAATCCTCTAGCCGACATCTTTACTCTCAAGGCGGTGAAGCCTAAGAATGAGAGACCTTGCTCTGATACCAATTGAAAGGACACGGATGTCGCCTAGAGGGGGGGTGAATAGGCGATTTAAAACTTTTACGAGATGGGCTTAACAAATGCGGAATAAAACTAGCGTTTACTTTGTCAAGCCCAAAACCTATATACTATTGTTCACCTATGTGCACCAACAACTTATTCTAAGCAATGGTTCACCTATGTGCACCAACAACTTATGCTAAGAAAAACAAGCAAGTATGTGATAGCAAGATATATATATAACTTCAAGCACGATGGCTATCACAAGGTAAAGTGCATAAGTAAAGAGCTCGGGTATAGAGATAACCGAGGCACGCGGGAGACGATGATTTATCCCGGAGTTCACACTCTTGCGAGTGCTAATCTACGGTGGAGAGGTGCGGTTTCTTAGTGCTCCCGAACGCCACAAGAGGCTCACCTTGAGGTGTGGTTGCTCGATGCACACCAACGCCACAAAGGCCTCACCCCAAGATGCGGTACTCACACCACACACCGAACGCCACAAAGGCGCCTCACCTAAATCTCCGGTGACCCTCGCCACAAAGGCCTAGGTCACGGTTCCACTAAGGGATTTCCTTCGAGGCGGAAACCGGGCCTTACACAAAGATTGGGGCACACATCCACAACTTAATTGGAGGCTCCCAACAAATCGCCACAAAGGCCTAGAATCCGTCTAGGGTTCCAAGAACCCAAGAGTAACAACTTTCTTGCTTTCACCTCCACGAATCACCGTGGAGAACTCAAACCGATGCACCAAATGCAATGGCAAGAACACCACAAAGATGCTCAAGTCCTTCTCTCCCAAATTCCAACAAAGCTACAAAAGCTATTGGGGGAATAAGAGAGGAAGAACAAAGGAATTCACAAAGAACACCAAGATCAAGATCTAGAGAGTTCCACTCACAAAGAGATGAATTTGATTGGTAGAATTGTAGATCTAGATCTCCTCTTCCTTTTCCCTCAAATGGATTCAAGAATCATTGGAGGAGTAGAGGGATGAGGGAAGCTCTCAAGGTCAGCAATGGTGGAGAGCCAAAGGAGGAAGAAGAAGTGGGGAGAAAGAGGAGGAAGAAGGCCTTAAAAAGGGGTCTCAGATTTCTGCCCGTTGGGGCCAAAATCGCGACAGGCCGGCAGTGCCGGCCTTGTTCCACCGGCAGTGCCGGGGTGGCTGGCAGTGCTGGCCTTTTTCCACCGGCAGTGCCGTCCCGGCGGCAGTGCCGGGGTGTTTCCGGCGGCAGTTCCGGCCCCCCAGTTTTTGCCCAAACACCGATACGAAAACCTTAATAACTTTTGCATCCGGACTCCGATTTCGATGATCTTGGACTCGTTGAAATCACAACAACGAGCTCTACAACAATATGCATAGAAACATCACAGTCCAGCAAAGTAGGATAGAAACAAATGGATAAAGGTTTTACCTATCTATAAACAGCAAACCAGTAAAACCTCCAATATGGAAAATGCAACAACTTGAGTTAGGAAACTCGGATTTAGGTGAAACCAATTTTGTTGTAAAGAAGATGACAAGAGATACCCCACAAAGAGTGAAAAGCTTAAGAACAATTGGGGTAGGTTTTTCTATGTATTTTAGAGTGAAACCTCTCAATACGAGAAACCGAGAAAAACTCCAATATCGAAAACGCAACAAGTGATTCATGCGGAATCCGTTTTCGATGAACTAGAGCTTGTCATGAGAATAAGCACAAGCTCTAGAACACCATATGGATAAGATACAAATAACAACCAAGAAAGATGATGCAAGGATGCAAAGGTTTGAGCTCTCTCCGAACGGTACGATCGAGTTACTCACTCGAGAGCCCTCTTGATAGTACGGCAACTAGACTATAAACCGGTCTCCAACTACACTATGAGACCGGTGAGAAAGAAACCCTATCAAGAGCAAACCTTATACTTGCGCATTCCACTTGAGCTCGATGACGACGATCTTGACCTCAACAAGATGGAACGCCTTTCTTGCTTGTGCTTGCTTGACGAAGTCTTGTGGATTGCTCCCCCATAATCCACCATGGGAGAGCTTCTTCGGCGCATCTTCACATATCCATGATCACCATATGGATGGCAAGACTCAAGCAAAGGACCTCTTCGAGATGGCTCATCTTGAACTTGCACTTCATTTCTCCATGGCAAGCTTCAAGCTTATGAACTCTTCGAGTTGGCTCATCTTGAACTTGCACTTCATTTCTTCATTCTTCATCATGTTGATGTCTTGAAGTAACTTGAGGGCTCACTTCATCTTCATCTTCAAGACATACTTGACACTTGATATCCTTCATCAAATTCTTCTTATTGCAACCTTGAAGCCAACATATGGTTCAAGAATTGCCTATGGACAACTCCTACAGATATAACTCAATGCAAACATTAGTCCATAGGGATTGTCATTAATTACCAAAACCACACATGGGGGCTCCATGCACTTTCACCACGGCAAGCAGCTGGACGTCATGGACTATATTTGGCATGAGATGCGTGACTGTGCCTTTCTTCGCAAGCTTCCTCAATATGCACCCTACATCATGAGCCTCATTTGCCTAAAGTGGGATCAAGAGGGCCGTGGAGATCTTCTTGAGCAATGCTGCCCCATAACTATTCATAAGGAGAAGAGTCCTCTTGTCAAGAATCATGACCTTCCAAGGTACGGCAAGGGAGCTCCCAAGGACAAGGACAAAGACGAAGCCTCCGACAACGTGCCCAACTCCGTCAAGACCAAGGGCCTCTTCGCCAAGCTCACCGCTCGCCTCAAGAAGTCCTTTTGCTTCAAGAGGGACCTTGAAGATAGGATGTATCAAGCTCATCACGACAACAAGAAGATCCGCCAACGCCAAAAGGCGATGATGAGGCACATGCAGCTTCCTGTCTCCGAGGGCTCCGAGGACAACATCACTCCTCCCGGTGAGTGGAAGTCAAAGCTTGTTTGGTCAAGCTCTGAGGACTCCATTCCCGAGCCACCTCATGGTAAGGGAGTTTCTCAAGAAGAAGACGATGATGAAGGCGAGTATGAAGAGGAGGAGGACGTTGAGGATGAGGGTGACGAGAATGAAGATGACGACGACGAGGATGATGATGACGAGTAATTCCCTTGGGGCGTTAGTATGCTCCTTCTCCCTTTTTGGTGTCTCGATGCCAAAGGGGGAGAAGTTGATCTATTAGGACGGGAATTTGCATGGGGATGCCAAGGGCTTGGTGCTTCGTTTTGGTTCTTTCGGCCTTGGCATCAAACCTTCCCCTAGTTATTTGGAACTTTATTCATATGTGTGCTTGCTACTCTATTTGTGGATCTCCCGATCCCCGGTTTGTATTAAGACTTAATCATTCGTAGCTTAATGGTCTTCACTATTTATCCTTTGTTTGGCTACATCAATTCTATGGAGGCTCTCATCATTATGAGTTTGGGTTTTCTCAAGGCAAAGGTTTGAAAAGGTTCACCCAAACTCTCCTATATGAGTTTGGGTTTTCTCAAGGCAAAGGTATGAAAAGGTTCACCCAAACTCTCCTATATGCACTTATACTTGCCTCCATAGTGTGCTTGTGCTACATGATCTTGTCATATGTTCTTCTTAGCACTTGTGCTTGGTTTGTAGAATCTAGGGGGAGTTTCTCTCTAGGATGTGTGCATTTGTATACAAATGCATATTCTAAATATGCACACATCTAGGGGGAGCTTCATCTACTCTTGCAAACCAAATACCTTATCATAATATCCTATGAATTATTGCAAATTCGTGTGTTGTCATCAAACACCAAAAAGGGGGAGATTGTAAGAGCAAGATCCATATCCCTTGTTTTGTGTGTTTGATAACAACACACGAACAATTCTAACCGTGCACAAAGTTTGTCATTGATAGGTTTGCAAGGTGTACGGTAGCCTCGTCGAACACATTATGATCAGAAGACCGAAGCGTAGTTCTTAGGCTTTCTGGTTTTGTGTGTGTGTCGCGAGGTAACATGGTAGGAGAGGAAGAGAGGAAAAAGCTGTTTTAGCCATAGCGGTACTACCGGTACCAGGAGCGGTAGTACCGCTACCCCTACTGGTACCGCCCCGAGCTACCGCTCTGAGGATTGCACATCAGATTGACCCACAGAACAGGTTACGGTACCTTTGCGGTACCTTGAGCGGTAGTACCGCCCACGGTACCGCTCAAGTACCGTAACACGTTACGGCAGTACCGCTGTGGTACCGCTCCGGTTCCGCTTCGAGTCCAGTAAGGTTTGGACCCTGTTGCGGTACCGCCAGCGGTAGTACCGCTATGTGTCCACGTGGACAAGTTCTGTGGGGATTCGAACTCAGAGCGGTAGTACCGCTTCCCAGAAGCGGTAGTACCGCTTAGGCAAAAGCAGCACATAACGGTTGGATTTGGAGGGACCTACAAAAGGGCCCCTTCTTCTCCAGCCCGATTTAGCTCTTCTCTCTCTCCTCCATTGTTGCTGAGCTCAAAAGTGAGGGGATCTCCCCATCCACCCAACCAATCTTGCTCATACTTTGAGGAGTGGTGGAGGAGACCCCGATCTATCATTCTACCAAGAGAAAGTTCGCCAATTCGTGGTACTTCTTAGTGGATCTTGGTGGTAGGGTTCCTATGGTGGAGCATTGGTAGGGTTCCTATGGTGGAGCATTGGAAGGGTTCCTTTGGTGGAGCATTGGAGAAGAGTTCCTATGGTGGAGCATTGGAGATGTGCAGCTATGGAAGCTAGCTTGGTGATGTACTAGCTCCATAGGGTGTTGGGAGCATCCTTGTGTGTGGAGCTCGCCCCAACCTTGTGAAGGAATCACCGCCTCGACCGGTGCCTTAGTGGAAGAGGGAGAGCACCTTCGTGGAGCTCTCTCGAGGAAGAAGGTGAGGCCTTCCTTCTTGGTGTGGCCGTCTAGTCTCTTGTGTGAGACTAGCACCTCCTCAACGCAGACGTACTTCCTATTGTGGAAGGAACTGCGGGAAACAAATCTCGCCTTGTCTCCGCGCCCCCGGTTGTCTCGCTCCTTACTCTTACTATCTTGTTGATTCCTTTACTTGTTGCACTTGTCCTAGTATCATTGTAGGAACACCGCTATCGCTAAAGCTATCCCCTTTACCTTCTGTTGCGCTAAAATTGAAAAAGGCTAAAACTTGTCGTAGCGCCATTCCCCCCCCCCCCCCCCTCTTGTTCGCTACGATCCATTAAGGATGCCTTGGGCATCCCCAAGCTTTGACGCTTGTACCTCTTAATATTTCTTGGGGTGCAGGGGTATCCCCAAGCTTGAGATTTTGTCCATACTTCATCTCATCATATCATTCTTCTCTCCCTACACTTGAAAACTTTCTTCATACAAAACTTCACACAATTCTTATTAGCAGCATTAGCACAATCAAAATAATAAATCCACCTGGATTTATTTCCAACATATATAAAACATCTATTGAAACATTAGATACTGTAGCAACCTGTTCAAAAAGCCCTTTGATCAAAAGAACTCAAAAAGAAAGAGATTAAGAGGCAAATGCAAATAGTGGCAAAAATTTGTCAAAGTAGAACAACAGGTAAAGATCAATTTTTACGAAAATCTTCAGTTGCTCAGATCGAAAAGTGGTAAACTAACGAAAGTTAGATAATAACCTGGGGAATATGCATAAAAATAGGCAGCTCAAAATTCCACTCTGGCTGTTCATAATTTTTTTTATGGTCAGAGCACAAAATCTGTTTTCAGGACAACAACTTCTCCAAATCTCACTTTCTTCCTATTAGAGGCTATTCTTGGCACAAAAACAAAATAAAAAATAATAAGGAGAGGTTATTACATAGGTAATAACTTCCAAGACTCAAAAAAAGAAAAATTACATAAATTAAACATGGGTTATCTCCCAAGAGTGTTTTTTCTTTAACGCCTTTCAGCTAGGCTCAGTAATTTGAGAAGATGCTCACATATGAGATATGAATTGAAGTAAAAGAGAGAATAAAGGATCAAATATGAAACACATTTAAGTATAACCCACTTCCTATGCATAGGAATCTTGTACACAAATAAATTCACAAAGAACAAAGTGACAAGCATAAGAAGATAAAACAAGAGTAACTTCAAAACATTCAGCATATAGAGAGGTGTTTTAGTACCATGAAAAATTCTATAACCATATTTTCCTCTCTCATAATAACTTTCAGTAGCATCATGAATAAACTCAACAATATAACTATCAGATAAAACATTCTTATCATGAGCCACATGCATAAAATAAGTATTACTCCACACATAAGCATAATCATTCTTATTAATTGTAGTGGGAGAAAAATCAAAAAAATAGCTATCATTATTATTCTAATCACCATAATCATCAAATATAGGAGGCATATTGTAACCATAATTAACTTTCTTCTCAATAGTAGGTGGACTGAAAATAACATAATCATCATTGTAATCATCATATATTGGAGGCATAGTATCATCGTAGCAAATTTCCTCCTCTAAAGATGGGGAACTAAAAAGATCATTTTCATAAAAACTAGCTTCCCCAAGCTTAGACTTTTCCATAGCATTAGCAATAATGGTGTTCAAAGAATTCATACTAATAACATTGCTACCAGCATACAGGTAAAGTTCCATAGGTTTTTAATTTTCTCTTCCAAAACCTCATGTCCTAACTCAAGATAAATACTATAAAGCTCTCTAATTTTGTTGTTGTTTTCCATTAAGCCTAACTAGTGAAAATAAAAAAATAAAAAAAGATATAATTGCAGAATCTAAAGGAAATAACTTCGAGCACTCACCAACAACTAAAAGACTTAGTAACCTTACCTCTTCGGCAATGGCGCCAGAAAAGAGCTTGATGTCTATGCATGCTTCTATTCTTGTAGACAATGTTGGGCCTCCAAGTGCAGAGGTTTGTAGAACAGCAACAAGTTTCCCTTAAGTGGATCATCCAAGGTTTATCGAACTCAGGGAGGTAGAGGTCAAAGATATCCCTCTCAAGCAACCCTACAATTACGATACAAGAAGTCTCTTGTGCCCCACCACACACAATACACTTGTCAGGTGTATAGGTGCACTAGTTCAACGAAGAGATAGTGAAATACAAGTAATATGGATAATTATGAGTGTTAATTGCAATCTGAAATAAAAATGGCAGCAAACAAACATGTAGCGGAACTGGTTGTAAATGGTGTTTAAATGCTTAGAAACAAGGCATAGGGATCGTACTTTCACTAGTGGACACTCTCAACAATTATACCATAATTGAATACATAGATATTATCACTTCACTACACTACTCTGAACCACTCTCCAGTTTGATAATAAACACAAATTCATTGCGTTGGTCTGCATAAGCATTCCTTAAAGTTTGCATTCCCAATCTATGGACACCCCACGCTGTCACTTTGAGCATATAAAGATGGTACTAACTAGTCACCATAATTCATAAGTATTTCTATAAATTAAGCTTAAGAAACAAACATGGTGTGCACAATGTCACCTTCACACCGTTGGACAAGGTGTCCCCCGAGATCACATAATAAAACCACTTGAGTAGCACAATAGTTGAAGAATAACATTCACTTATTCAACTAGATTACAAAGCTCATGATCACATATAGATCATACATGGAGAGATAGATAGACCACATAGCTACCGGTAAAGCCCTCAGCCTCGGGGGAGAACTACTCACTCCTCATCGTGGGAGTCAGCAATGGCGCTGGAGATGGCGGTGGAGTCGATGGAGATGGCTCCGGGGGCAATTCCCTGTCCCGACAGGGTGTCGAAACAGAGACTTCTGCCCCCGAATCTTGTCTGCGACGGCCGTGGAGCTACGAAACCTTTCGTGGGCGGAGGCTGATTTATTTAGGGTTTTTGCGTCGGGAGGTATTTATAGGCGGAAGGGATTTATAGGCGGAACGGCGAGGTCGGTGGATGCCAGGGGGCTCTAGACCACCCCTAGGCGCGGTCCAGGGCCAGGCCGTCGCGCCTAGGCCTGGTCTGGCCGCCCTGTGGCGTTTCTTCGCCCTCCCCCTCTGGACTCTATCTTCGTTACGAAAAAATATTGCTTCGGCTTTTCTTTCGTCCAATTCGGAGAATATTTCCTGTACAACTTTTCTGAAATACAAAACAGCGGAAAACAGGGAACTGACACTGTGGCATCTTGTTAATAGGTTAGTGCCAGAAAATGTATAAAAGTGCAACGAAGTATGAGCAAAACATATATGAATTGGTGTAAAACAAACATGGAGCATAAAAAATTATAGATACGTTTAAGACGTATCAGGGTGGGGGTTGTGAACCTCTAACGTTAAGAAGTACTTCTAAGTAAAGTCAGTGAAAACAAGGAAGAAAAGTATTGGATCTGCAGCTTAAGTACCCTCTTATGTATCACAATTAATCAATTTAGGTAATTATTGTAGATAATATAAATAATTAATCTACAATTTACTACACAAATTTGTATGTATGTAACTACTCTAAATACATAACCTAAATTTGTACTATGCAAATTAGTTTAAACCATTTGTGTCTCCATCATATGGTTTGCAAGAAACAAAGTTGTTTTCTAGAATGTTAGAGGAGAGGTGGTTCTGGTAGTGGAGGTTTTTGCCCACAACACCAATGTTTGCTAACATTGTTACACAAAGCACAGAACCAAAACATGTGAGATTTGTTAAAATTTGGATGTATGTAGCCTATTAAGTGCACATATACAACCAAATTTTAACAAATCATAGACATATGTGGCTGAGGTCTTGGACGCCCACCCTATTTTTCATGGAGATACAAAATCTCATTAAAATTTCCCATCATAACCCAAGGAAGATTGTGATTATTTTTGAGATATCTCATCCTTTGCCAACTAAGGTATTTGTCCTGCCATCTGAATTGACCATAAATCCCCATGAGTCTCCATCGAGGTTCTCATGTTCAATAATTTTAACATCAATATATGTAGGAGCCGAAAAGAGCAACTACGCACTTGAGCTTCCCTTCTCCAAAAAAGGACCGCACATCCTTTTCGACCATCATTCTGCTGCACCACCTTAACTTACACATTAAGTCTCCTCCAAAGGCATTCAACTGGGTATTCATCTAAATGCATCTCTGATAAAAACATGACATCCGGATTACATTGCTTCTTGATATCAAGAAGCGCATGAACTGCCGGTTCGTTTTGCAACCCCCGACAGTTCAGTCCAAGTATTTTCATTGGGTGCAGTGGCCCTCTCCAGAGGAGGCCACCGATGTTGCCAAGTTCTCTATATTTTGGTCAACCTTACGCTGCTTTGTTTTATCACCTGGGTTGACATAGAATTGTACCCGTGGAGGCACATCATAACTCTTATTGATTGTTTCTAAGCCTTCCACCTCACCCTTGGCCTCTTGAACATCCATGTTAAATTTGTTACGCATACCAGCATTAGTTCATGTCTCATCATCCTCCTCTTCTATATCTTCTTTCATTGGGCTCGTAGCAGAATCATTCAAAGATTCCTCATCATCTAGCAAAGCATTACCCGACGATCCCATCCAAGGGATGGTGTCCGTACCTCCCCTACCTGACCAACCACCTCTAGCTAGATCTCGTGGGGCAAACCTCCTAGGTTCAGAGGCTGCATGATTTTTCCTCTGAATAGCCATCATCCATGTGCCATATTGTAAGTCCTTTTGCTCCCACGCCCCATCTGCGCATTCCCCATAATCATGAGTGATGATACCACACCTCTTGCAAAAGAATGGAACTTTTTTCATATTTGAGAGGCAATCTCTTCTACATTCTGCCTCCACCGAGAGTGACACAAACCTCATCAAAGGTTTGGACATCTCAATCCTCACCCGGATCCGCACATAATTGCCTTTTAAAAAGAGTTTAGGCCAGGGTTCATATGTACATCCATTGTCTTCCCACACGATGAGCTAAATCGTCAACAACCTCAGTCTTTCTATAAAATTCAGGTACCCCATGAATTTGTGCCCACACATGCATACCTACAAATACTTTCTTCTCTAGATCCACTAGCCTATCATAATCTTCTATCATAAGTTCCCAACCACGAAAAGTTCATGTTCCTTGATGAACCACTTTTTTCCAATCACCTAAGCAGCAAATCTAGAATATAAACAAGTTCTCACCATCCTCTCGACACGTGGGTTCTCTGGACAAGTTCCAGACTGCCTCTATTGCAAAAAGCGCTTCATTTTTGAAAGATCGGGCAGTATGCACCTTGCCTACAACCATCCATGGTGCCGCTTTTTTGTGTACTCCTTTACTTCCTCCAACCCAATCACAACATCGTCAAGCTTGTCATCCCTTAGTTCCAGGTGTTTCAGCATGTCATCAATTTCTCCCTCATCTTGCCAGTTCTATTAGAAGAAGCGGAGCCCATCCCTGATCGTCATCAGTAGGCCAACTGAGAAACCTAGATGGGACTAACCCACAACTTCATTGGGATTTTTCACCAAGTAAATACTGAGAGAACAAGGGAGCCATCCGAGGATTAAAACAGTTGGATTGGAAATTGACTCGGAAGCGAATCAATCTCACGGTGGCAGCAAGAGCTGCCTCCGGAGCATTAAGCCCTAGGGAGAGGGTAGAAAACTTCTTACAGAGCTCCTGAAATTCCTAATTAACTTTAGTTACTAACGATGGATTTTAGTCACGCAAAAATGGCACACGAAGCATACAGAATCGCTTAGGATTTGGGAGTGATGTTTTGCCACATGGGAGCGTATGCTCCCTTTATTTTTAAATATATGTTAGACATATTTTAAAATGTTAAAATTTCGCACGTACATCTTCATGTGCTACGCGTTCACAAAGTCGTTTCATGAAAAATCGACATGTCATGTGGCGTGTGTAAAAAATACAAAATTCGGTGCTGAAACAAAGACTTGTCACAATATAAATTTTCTCTTTTTCGCCTAGACTAGAAAAATATCATTTTTTCGTGAAACTTGACGAATACACATATATTATGGAGATGTACATGTAAATTTTTTTATCAAATTTTTTTAACAGTTGGAAATATATTTTTATGGTAGAGGGATCATACGCACCCGGGAGCCGAATTGAGTTTCTGTTAGGATTTCTTTTTGAAATACTATGTAGGTGAGCTAGTCGGAATCAAAGTGTTTGGGCCAGCCCCGTTCCGAGTTTTAGCCGATAGCCCTTACCGACCCACACGACCCACCATCACCAAACCACGGAGGTGGTGGCCCAAACCCACGGAGATTGGGAATTGACTCCGAAACAAGTTGCAACGGCTAGTACCAAAATCCCTCCGTCCCCACTCCAAAAATAAAAAATTCCTCCGTCTCCCCTGCCACCTTCCCTTCGCCGGCGTCTATGGCAATCGGCGGCGGCGGTGGCGGCGGGGGCGGCGGCGGGGGCGGCCGCGGCCGCGGACAGGATGGGGAAGTGAAGAATAGACCGGATCCGACTGCAAAGCAAGCTCTCTTCGGATCGCGTGCTTATTTCGAGAGCAACGGCGCTGTTCTTGGCAAGAACGGCGGAGCAAGCCGAAAAAGATCAGCCGATACCTCAAGAAACGTCCAACCTGAGATCTTTTCGAAGAATTCCTGGTTCGTGCATTGTATGTTGATATTTGTGGTTGATGCGAACACGATTTGTTCTGACGAATTTTCTGCTATTCCCTATCATTACTAGCAGCGGCGAGGCCCCTCTCTTGGATCTCGAGCAAAATGGCGGGATGCTGATGGTGAAGGACGGATCTAACCGTGGGATAGAATCCGAGAGAAGATGGAAGATTGGAAATCAAGAGCTTCTGCTTGGTGCTTCGGGTCGGATCGCAAAGAACCATAGGTTCGTACTTCGTCTGGAAATTTCGATTCTGTGGACTGATTTACTAGTCATGACCCTTCTGGATCCCAAATGGTTCGTCGTGAATAACAGTTCTGAGTAACAACATCTCCTGCCTTATTTGGTTTGCTAGCCATCAAAACCCGTCTGGACCTGAAGTTGATTGTGGTGAAGAGTTTAATTCTGACAAAGCACAGCCATCAAAGAGATTGAAGTCGGAGGAATCAACCAGCTGCACCTTCAAACCAACAAGGTCTGTAACTAAAAGTCTAGTTGCAATTCACTCTGGCAGCAACAATGTTTGAGTAGTTGCAATTCCTAGTTTAGGTATCTTTGTGAATTCATTATCCTTATCAATGTCTTTCCACTTGTGTAATGCTTAATTGATATTATCGAGTTTGTGAAGCACTGTGTTAACTGTGAAGCACAGTAATCTTAAATGTTACCTGTTCTTTTCTTGAAGATTTTTCTGGTTCGTTGAGTGAAGTTCTCATATCCTTGTACATGATGGAACTTCACTCTGGCAGCAACAATGTCTGAGTAGTTGCAATTCCTAGTTTAGGTCTCTTTGTGACTAGCTTAATCCTTGTCAATGTCTTTCCACTTGTGTAATGCTTAATTGATATTATCGAGTTTGTGAAGCACTGTGTTAACTGTTAAGAACAGTAATCTTAAATGTTAACTCTTCTGTTCCTGAAGATTGTTCTGGTCCGTTGAGTGAAGTTCTCATATCCTTGTACATGATGGAACTTCACTCTGGCAGCAACAATGTCTGAGTAGTTGCGATTCCTAGTTTAGGTCTCTTTGTGACTAGCTTAATCCATATCAATGTCTTTCCACTTGTGTAATGCTTAATTGATATTATCGAATTTGTGAAGCACTGTGTTAACTGTTAAGAACAGTAATCTTAAATGTTAACTCTTCTTTTCCTGAAGATTGTTCTGGTCCGTTGAGTGAAGTTCTCATATCCTTTGTACTTGATAGAACTTCACTCTGGCAGCAACAATGTCTTAGTAGTTGCATTTCTTAGTTTAGGTCTCTTTGTGACTTACTTAATCCTTATCCATGTCTTTACACTTGTGTAATGCTTAATTGATATTATCGAGTTTGTGAAGCACTGTGTTAACTGTTAAGAACAGTAATCTTAAATGTTAACTCTTCTTTTCCTGAAGATTGTTCTGGTCCGTTGAGTGAAGTTCTCATATCCTTGTACTTGATAGAACTTCACTCTGGCAGCAACAATGTCTTAGTAGTTGCAATTCCTAGTTTAGGTCTCTTTGTGACTTACTTAATCCTTATCCATGTCTTTACACTTGTGTAATGCTTGATTGCTATTATCGAGTTTGTGAAGCACTGTGTTAACTGTTAAGAACAGTAATCTTAAATGTTAACTCTTCTTTTCCTGAAGATTGTTCTGGTCCGTTGAGTGAAGTTCTCATATCCTTGTACCTGATGAAAATACAGTTATTTGTATTGGCAACAGTATAGTATCCTGATCGTTGCATGCTCAAGGAAGTCAATATCTTCAACTATAAACTTGAACTGATTATCTTTTCTTTCTTAGAGAATACGGGTATCCTGACCACTTCATACTCGGGAATGGAAGATTCACAAGGATTATTCCACTAAATGAGGATACCACTGGAAGCTCCCACTCCAATTCCCAAAGCGCCAAGGAATTCTACTCAATGAACACAGAAGAAGATGATCCAAAGGCATATAAATGCAAAGCAACCCCACCCCTTGACTGGCAAAAGGGTAGAAAACGCTTCTCCATCGATATTACATCAAGCAAAACTATCAAGTAAGGCTCGCTTGTTGGGTTCCATTGGTTCTTATATGTTTCTGTTGTCATTAGTTGGTTGAGCTTAACCTAAATTTCTTTTCCCTTAGAAATTTGTCATTTACAGACCCTGCAAATCTAGCTCAGAAGGCACAGGATAAAAGTTCAACAATAAAAGTGCCATGTGCAGGACCAAGAAATCCTACATATTTGGATGTTAAACTGTAAGATTTATCCGTTACACGTTTTGTCATATGGTTTAGCTGTAAATATTTCTGGAAAAAAACCCATCATACTTATGCAAAACATGTATTCTCTATATTTTAGGATTCCTCTGCCAAATATGCAAAGTGATTCAGTTTTAGCAAATAATAATAATATGAAGAAGAAGAGGAGGAGGAAATGGGAGGATATTAAAGGTGATGCCGGATTATGTGAAACTGGAAAGCATTCTTCCGGAGCAGAATGGTATGCTTTCTGCCAGATTTTCTTTGTTTGAGTTAAGTCAGAACCTGAATATGCTTACTGATTGGAAGATACTACTTGCTAGGTGCACCTCACACTCAAACCATTCCATATTTATTTGCGACTGTGAAAGAAAGAAGTATGATAAAAAGCTCACGGATATTGCCAAGGGAGAAGTTGCAAAAAATATACTGATACAAGGTGATGCCGGATTATGTGAAACTGGAAAGCATTCTTCCGGAGCAAAATGGTATGCTTTCTGCCAGATTTTCTTTGTTTGAGTTAAGTCAGAACCTGAATATGCTTACTGATTGGAAGATACACTACTTGCTAGGTGCACCTCACACTCAAACCATTCCATATTTATTTGCGACTGTGAAAGAAAGAAGTATGATAAAAAGCTCACGGATATTGCCAAGGGAGAAGTTGCAAAAAATATACTGATACCAGGTTGTTCTGCTGCGACGGAGATTTTGACCACCTGTAAGCTCATAGATGGAATTGTCAAATCCGTAACAACTTCCCACAGAAATGATATGTGCTACAATGGCAGATTCTGTCTAGACAATTCCTTTTGCAATGGTGATGGTGACGTTAAGATGGACGGTGTGGAGCCAGTGAAGCTCACAAGCCAAGGATCGAAATCAGATAAAAAACGAGCTGCCGGAATGATAAGAGCAGAATTCTTTTTGACTAGAGTTGTTCCTCCAGCTGTTGAGAGTCTCCTGAAACTTCTAGAAGCCGAAGATACTAAGAATGCAGAATTGATTGAGAATCATTCGTCGGTGCAGCCACCTCTAAAGAAGTTAGCGTTGTGTGAATTCATGTACAGGAATCTCATATGCATCAAGGGTAGACATCCAAAGCTGTACAGAGATATCGTAGATGAAGTAGAATCAAGAGTGAGATGCAGAGGATGGCAAGAGCCTGCGAAGCTCAATAGTCACTTAAAGAAAGTTCTGGAGTACAAGAATCCTGGGACTCATGAACCTATCAAATATGAAGACACAGCCGAGGGGCTTCTACACTACACATATAACTCAATAAAACATCTGATTGACCATGCTTATGAGGACGGAGCGCTGCAGTATGAGGATCATGAAATTGATCAGATAATATTGGGAACTTTTCCTGGTCTTATTGAAGCTTTTCAAGAAGCTATGTTCCATCACGGACGTCTGTTCAAGCTTGATTGAACAGATAAGATTGTACAACAAGCGTGAGGAGTGCTCTTCACGCTGGAGTGAAGGCCACCTGTACAGAAGGTAGCAGCACAGTACTAGCTTTATTAGTCGTTCATTTTTTGTTCATACATACTTTTGATGTCTTGGGCTTGCTCTTCACAATGGAGTGAAGACGAGTGGCATGGACCTGTACAGAAGGTAGTTAGAGTATCTGGTTACAACAACAGAAAGTACTTGCATCTGTGATGTTTTGGTCTTGCTCTTCACCTTGGAGTGTCTTGCTCTTCACAATGGAGTGAAGACGAGTGGCATGGACCTGTACAGAAGGTAGTTAGAGTATCTGGTTACAACAACAGAAAGTACTTGCATCTGTGATGTTTTGGTCTTGCTCTTCACCTTGGAGTGTGACATGAACCTGTACAGAAGGTAGTTAGAGTATATGGTTACAACAACAGAAAGTAGTTGCATCTGTGATGTTTTGGTCTTGCTCTTCACCTTGGAGTGTGACATGAACCTGTACAGAAGGTAGATAGAGTCTGGTTACAACTTACAACAGAAGATTTATCAGTTTGTTCATTTTTGTCAATACATAACTGTGATGGTTTAGTCTTGTTTATCTTAAATCACTGATATGGATGCAATGTGATGGTCAGTTTGCTTGTAATGTCAAACATTTGTCCTTTCGGCTTTAATGCCACAACATTTGATCATATTGCAAGCCTGTATTGGCACTCATTTCAAAATTATGGTGAGGTTCCACCAAAATTTGCTCTTAACTGTTATGTAGTTGACATATAGCTTCTGTATTGGCACAGTTTCAGTTTACAGTTCAATTATAATGCACTGCTTTCAGTATAAGTGATGTGTAGTTGGCATAATGCACTGGTTTCATCTAATTATAGTTTACAGTTCCATTTAGTGCCATATCTTGGTTCAGACCAAGTAACCTGATAGGAGAGCGTTGTCTCCATTGTTTGTTCATAAATGGCTGCACATTGTGTGTGCAAAAGGGGGAGGGGATTTTCTGCAGGTGGCAGCACCTCTTGGACCTTGGTTTGCTGGGTAAACTGAATTCTGCGTGTATGGGATGGAGATGGAGTGCTGTTATGTACAGTCTTCGAGCTTCTGTCACGATCATCAACTGAACAACTGTCAAATGCGTAGACGGATACTTCTTTGAGCTGCTGTTTGGACACGCAGCCTTCCCGCCGCCGCCAGCGTCAGGACAGCCCGACGCGCCGACCTCCTCCTGATGCGCTCGCGAGCAGCGCCGCCACTGGTTGCCCCCCTGCCCCGGACCACGAACTAGCTGGCAAATCTCGTCATCCCGGTGGGCGGCAGCGAGTTCGCCTGGATACGGCGGCGACCACTGCGTACTGCAGTCAACGGGGTGGGCTCGGGGACGTCGAGGACGGAGGCGAGGGCGCGCATCTTGGTCCGATTCTCGGCCCGGAGGCGATCTTGGGGAGGGGACGACCAGTGCTCGACCATGGCACGGCGGCGGGGAGCGGGGATAGGGAGGAGATCCAAGCGGCACCGCGGCAGCTCCCCGACGGTAGTGACCGAGGGAGCAGATAAAGGGGGATGCATGGCGGCGAGGGCCGCGCCGGTGGAGAGCGGGCTCGTCCTGGCCGGAGGCGAGGAACATGGCCGGGAGCTGTGCGTCGGGGGAGTGGGGGAAGAAGCAGAGATGTGGGCGTTTTCTTTTATATATATTTTTTACTTTTAAACTAGTAAAAGTGACATAAATTAACTTTAGTATGATTACAAAGCTGACAACTTTAAAATACAAAACCTTCACACGTTTATGATAATGTAGTTATGAAATATTTAGGTAACCGACAACTTCAAAAAAATTAAATTTAGTTTAAGAAAGAAAAAAAGCTTGAAGTCTGAACTAAAAATTCTTTCACGCACACATCTCTCAGCTCTCACGTGTCTAAATGTTGAATTAATTTATTTTTTTTAGTTTTGTTCATTGAGCCACTTAAATAGGTGCATGGCCCAATGGTGTAACCACCATTTCGTACACATACGACATGGTGTAAAATTCATTAAGCCAAAAAAGGAGGATAAAATGAACAATAAGATCTATGAAAGAGATTTTTTGAAAATACAATGAATGACACATAAATAATTTAGAAAAAAAATTGAAATGACAAAAAACGTTACTTACTCCAATGAAGGAACATCATCAACCATGACGTAAAGCAATATCATGATATCATCAAGCAAAATACATGTTTAGTAATGTTAGACAAAACATCTCATATAAAGTTTAACATGGACAAATCACATCATAATCTATGTGCCTACATAATTTTGACGATTAATTTAGTTTATAATCAAGTGAAAACTTCGAAATAATATTAATAGTTTTAGTTATAATTCAAAAGCAAACGGGATTTTAAAACTCATAATATAATTTCAATGTTTGCTAGACCAAAGCAAACGCATTTTTTCAGAAGAGATACTCGATTCGTCCATTCCTAAATTCTTGAAATTTAGTACTCTGTATAAAATTATGGAATAGGTCAGCACTACAAGTGTAGAAGAAAATAAAGAAGGCGTAAATGTACGTGTTGCCGCCCACAGCGGTGTTCTTGAATCGGACGTATTCGCTGCCATCCTCCCAGTCGCTTCTAGCATCCTCCTCCCTTGCCTTCCGCCGACGGAGCTTGAGCCTCTGCTCCCTGCCTCCAGCAGCTGGCAAGAGGGCCGCTGCCTCCCCGCAGCTGGCGCGAGGACCGTCGCCACTCCAGCCTCCCCCCTTCCCTGCCGCCCCCGCGAGTTCTGGCTCGTGTGATGCTTCCCGCCGCTTGCGCCATTCCAGCACGCCGACCGGAAGCGGAGGCGCGGACCTTCTGTCCACTGGATCAGCGGCCATGGTGATAGTGCGCGCTGGAGGGATCCACAGCGCTTCATCCTCCTCCCGTGGGACAAGCTGGTGTATCGACGCAAGCGCCAAGGGACGCCGGCGAGGAAGCTCTGCTCCGACGGTTTGGCCGTGTCGCGAGCCTCCCAGAGTGGCTGGTCGGCGTGCCTTCCCACCTCACCGCAATCTCTGCCGGAGAAGCCTGCCCGAAAGATCGCCCACATCCTAGGTTCGTCGGTTCCCTCTCATCTTCACACTACTTGAAATCCCCAGTATCATTCGAGAACACCATAGTTCAATCTCTGCAGTTCATATGCCTTCTCCCAATTGTAAATAGGTTGGTGTCATGCACTTTAAGCTTTCACATGGATGCTTTGCCATCTCAATGAAATAGTATTGGCTAATATGTAATTGATACTACTGATTGTGCTCGCTCCGTAGTGTTTTGTGGTCATTCCAGGTCCTCAAAACAACCACTAAACTGATCTTTGGTAATTGCTATTTTTTGCAGGGATCATTCTTCCAGCGTGCTATTTTTTTAATACCCCACTTAGGTTTCTTCGCCATTTACTTAATACTGAAGTATCAAAGTATGAAAACAAAAAGTCTGCAATGCTTAACTCGTTTCCTGCATTTCAACTGTTTAATAGGTGTATGGTATTGCTGAATTCATGAAATCTAATGGAAGTCCTGGAGTGCATTTGCAGTATGATACCAATTCTGGGCATGGAATTTTCTTTGGATGACCTGCAATGTGTTGTTTCAGGTTAATATAGATGATTCTCCACTTGGAAACTATTTTGACATGTATATATGTAGTTGTCTCGTAATTCTTGCTATAATAATGTTTGCTCTTAGTATCTTTTATTGTTGGTACTGTATGTATTCATCTGGTATACCTGTAATCATTTAGGCTTTAGCATATTATTATCAAGTCATAGCCTCACTCTCCCTTGGGTAGGCATATCAATTAGGAAAGACATATACATTTTTATGTGCGAATATTTTCACGTATTGGAAGAAAAAAAATCCGAAATATTACATGATAGAATATTCCTCATGGCATATATAAGTTTGCACCGTGTTTCATAGGCCGACATGTTACATTGCTTCATTTTGGTTATATCGTTTTCATAACAATTTAAAATTTTCCAGCAGCCGAGAAACATCAGAATGTTTTATCTATCTTGATGTAACAATTTGAGGAAACAAGGTAGGAAAAGCTGCCAGCATCTACTTTTTTCATGATCTTGGTGTGGCAGAAAGTTAAAAAGGTATTTTGCATAAAGAAAAACCCACCAGACCATTGCTATATAGATCTAATAATTTCTAACGCCTTCAAAAGACATAATTCCATCAACCAATTCGGACTACCTATTAATTCTTTGCTTGTCAAAACCAAGTGATAGCAAACCTGGGAGTCGACTGTACCAAGCTGCAGCATTATCAGGCAGGGTTGATGAAGAGGCGGCTCGGCAGCATCAGAAACCTAGAAACCGGCGATGTGGTGCGCGAGGCAAGTGCAAGGACTGGTGCATTGAGTATTGCTGCATATCAAGTTAATGGAATGAACGCATATTTTCAATGGAAACAAAATATAGTTTCCTGGAAGACATGAAAAGTGACGTAGTTGAGAATTTAACAAAAAAATTCTTAGCGATAGCATGAGCTGATGAGCAACTTGGTTATCTCGGCAATTCACCTTTGTCTGAAACCTGGAATGGTACTTGTGCAGAGAGCAGCGGACCACAAGAACTATGAGATAAGAAAATCATCAAGCCAAGTATAAGCCCCATTCTCAAGCTCATTTCATCACGATATATGCCGGCCAGATCGTATTTCATAACCTGGCAACAAATGTGCTGCAAAACACAAACATACTTATATCAGAAAAGGGGAAATGAGCAATATGAAAATGAGAAGAGCAATAGATGCAGTAGGAACATTAAATACTAAAAATAAATGACCATACATAAGGAAGAACAAACCTCTGTTTCATCCCTCCAATACATCCATATATACAATGTTCTTCGTGCTTTTTCCAGTGGGATCTATATCATTATTTGGCTTGGCCAAAATCCGAGTGGTCTGTCTTGACACACCCCTCGACAATGCAACATAAAGTTGTCCATACGAGAATACATGCGCAGGGAGGTAAATACCAACAATTGGAATGGTTTGCCTCTGAGCTTTGTTGATGGTCATAGCAAAACTCAACCGTATGGGGAGCTGTTTCCTCTTGAATTTGAAAGGAAGTGAAATATTCTCAGAGGGTGAAAAAGGGATCCTCGAAATGAACACTCTATCTCCAGCATGTTGTCCACCAACAATCTCTGCGTCAATTGCATTATCTTGAAATGCTCTAATCATCAATCTTGTTCCATTGCACAACCTATTGTGAGGATCGAGATTTCGGAGAAGAATGACATGACAATTGACTTTGAGTTTCAGAAGATGCGGGGGCAGACCATTTGGAGTGATGGAGTTTAAGTAGTCAATTGGGTAGTTGTTGCGTGCATCATACTCGACAGAGTCAAAGCTAAAATATACCTTCTCTTGGCCAGGAAATCTTTCAATCATCTTTGTATTTAGATTGTCCGCATGTTCACTTTTGGTTGAAAGGATGGCACGTGAGCTCATGTAGGATCCAGATGCGGCGTCCTCATGAGCGATGGGAAGATATCTTCAATAAGCTTGTTCACAGGTTCTTCAGTATGAGTGTAAGGAGTAACAATGTCATCCAGAAGACGCGCATAATCGCAACCGATTGTCTTTTCTGTTCCATTGCCAATTCTGAGAAGTTAACTTGAAAACCACTGGTCAGTTTGCGCCCTTATATTACGCGTGAGGCATATCTTTCTAATCTTATCCCATATGTAAATATTGTTTTCTAAATTCTGAGACAAAAACAAAAAATACAATTCACACTAGCTTCCGTGAAACAATGGCCCGTCAAAGACCTCTAGTAGGTGATCAATTTTGAAGGAATATCGTTGAGTTCCACGTCAATTGGTAAGAGGCTCCAGAGCATCGAAGAAACCTTATCTCTACTACTTAAAAAGAAGGAACGTGTTCCCCATTCTCCCCCTACTTTCGTCTTTTTTTGGTCGTTCGCGTCGCCCACCTGGGCTTCGCAGACCTTCTCACTACGACAATCTGTTTCGTCATTCGCTTTGCCGCACGGGCTCAACTGGGCCGAAGCCCAGCTACCTCATCATGACTCGTGACGGAAGGTGAACGCAGCACCCGAAACCCTCGCCTCTGAGCTCGTCATCCTCCTCCCGCTTCCACGACCCCAGCCGCCGACCACCCTCCGCCTCCTCCCGCTTCAAGTCCTGCGGAGCTCGGAGGACCTCCAGTCCACCGGCCTCCTCCCTCAGATCAAGTGCCGGTAGAGGCTCTTTTGCGTCTCTGGCGACGGAAAGGAGGCAGGCCAACCCTTCTCAAGGTCTTCCCAAAATTTGTTCGCCATTGGTGGTTGTGATGCCGATGTCCCCGCCTATGCCGCCGCCATGCCTGCCTTCGTACGGCCTCTGCATCCTCTCATTCAACCGGAATAAACTCTACTGGCCTCCACTCAAGACCCTATCCTGTTCATCCATCCCCAATCCGCTTGAGGGAGGAGCTTCTCAAATCCTCTGGGTATGGTACCAAGTTCCCGTGACTCCAAGCTCTCTCCCAACAGCAAGGTGTGAGGCCATCTCTCCCCTCCCTTCCTTTGGTTTTTTTGTTGGATCGATGCCTCTAACCTTACTGATCTTAGGCTCAATCCTTGGTTGGCTCTTTTCCCCTTCAAACGATCTCTGATTTGTGTTGTGACTGATGATTACTACAATACAATTAGTGATAAACCCAAATAGATTTAGTGTACACGCTCTAGGTTTTTAAGCAATGTTTGACATGAAGCTCATTGGGAGTAGTTTTGGTTTATATAAAGATTACTGCGCAATTTATGATGGATTTTGAGAAGCATGCAGATGATGAGGGTCGATTATGCATACATATATTGAGGGTAATGTATGTGCCTTGAAGTTGTGTGATACAGATTGTGTACTGAAGAATACCTTAGGTGATTGGTGCCGTACTCATCTCTCTCTACATAGAGAGCCAGATAATATTTGCAACAAGGTGGGTTCAGAGTGTGCCTGTGATTTGTGGCGGAGGTGAAGGGCCACCAAAATTTCTGTGAAGATCTTCTCAGGTGGAAATTCTCTTTTGTTCATTTACATATATTCACCAAAATCTTTCAATATAGATCTTTTCCAAATTCTGGGAGCTTATCTAGCCACTATGTATGTAACATTTGTGGCAGTTGTGATACTCCTTGAAACATCTAACAGAAACTATAGGATTCCTCCATACAGATATTGTTGTGTATATAGGCTAATTTAAATTCTTCCAAACCTGCAATTACTTAATATCACTTTTGAGACATACTTTCTATGCCCATTTAGTTGATGTCTTCGGTAGGACTGAAGATTTTTTTTTGACGGAAAGAACTGCAGATTTTGACCGTTCATTTTCAACCCATCCACAATTCGTTTGCCCTATTGTCAATATGTTTTATATTATACTTTTTGTCAGGAAAGTGAAAGGAGTGCTTCATTATTAAGGAGTATATGATAGTCAGTACGGTAGTTAGCCACAATTGTATTTGTGTAGCACAATGCGAGAGCAAACTCTCATGTATTCTTATGGCTTTGGTAACATATTCTAGCTTTTACGTAGGTTCAGAGTTCAGAAGATATGATCTACGCAAAAGATATTTATTTGTTAGTAGGTCATGGATGATGATTAGTGCAAATATAATGGACTGGAATCTAGGGATACTTGCTGAAATCTAGAGCAGTGGACAGACTGAAATGTCTCTGTAATCACTGAATTGAAGAACTTTGTTCTGCATGACAGGGTCAATTGGATATTCACCAGAAAATTGGCACACGGAGGAAGTACGTGAACCTATAATCAATCAAATCTGCTCGTCTTGATTTGCCTTGGTGGATCTGACATTCTATGCTATTTTGCATTCAATCTCCTGCATTTCCATCAGCGATAGGAAATGCAACATGATATAAAAGGCAATTGACAAGGCTCTATCAAGAAATAGATTACACATCTGAAATTATCTTGTTTTTTAACTTTTGGTGTAGCCTGTTGATGTGTGGAATATGATGTCCTACTAATTTTAACTTTTGGCGATCTTTGAAACATTTTCAACAATAGCTTATTGTTATCAACCGGCTACCTGGCAGCCGGCGGTGCAGATTTTCAGATAAATCGGCGGACAAAATGACCATACGTGCCATCAGGCAGAAGTTATTTTCCTTTCTTGAAGAACGCCGAAGCATCTGGGTTTGCTCTGTATTTAGGTTGGAGTACGACTAAACCTGGCTTGGTTAATAAACTCAAGAAAAAGGTAATGAAAATGCCTCTATAGTTCTGCACTTCTCTTTGATATGAATCTTTTGCGTCTAGATGTAGCAAAGTGGTATATTGTGCTCTCAATCTTTTTACTCTTAATTGCATGTCAGCGGTACAGGTAGTATGTAGTGGTTAATTGTTTCTTCATGATGCTGATCGGAGCATCCTTCTTTCAATTCTTAAATCCATTTTCTTGTTCCTTGGATGTTGCACAAAAATTGGGTTGTATATATCGTCCTTAAATCCATGATGTATATTGCAATGTTAAGTTGATACGATTTTGTACTTCTCTACCTCTTAGTTCTATAGCCATTCTTCATATCTGTACTGCTTTTGCGCAACTTGAGACAAGTGATTTACTGCTTTATTCTGTTGCAAGGTTAAGAACTTACGGTTATTTTAATAGGATACATTCATCTACACATTCCGGATTTGTTTCAGTCATTTATACATAAAAGAACTGGGGAGCCTCATGATCGACGGTGATATTGGTGGCAGCATCAAGAAATACGCAAACATCTTGTTGTTCGAGCAGCTAGCCCGGAGGTGGAGCACGAGGCTCCGTCCAAGGACGATGCTGGTTGCTAAAGGGAGTCTGTTCCTCATTTTTAGTGCCAGGTTTGATGGCTGAACACCTTCATATGGTTATCATTTCTATTTATGTAACTGCCAAATGATTCTCACTGTTTACATAGGTGTAAATGTGATTCATTTTTCCATCCATCTTCTATTGCAAGAATAAAACCAATGTACAGTGGTAACATTTATAGTTTCCTTCAAAATCCTTCTTATGTTGTTTAATTACCATGTCATGTAGAGTAGATAGTTTCATATTTATTCTGCAAGGAACACAATGATTTCATCAAGGGGAGGAAAGTGACAGTTTACATCTCAATTGGCTCCAGTAAAACTGTAGGTAAGCCTACCTATTTGACACTGTTCATTTTTTAAAGGCTGGAATTGGTCTACTGTCTTTGGCCCTGTATGGGCCATAAATATTAGATTATCCCACTTTAGATTATGATGTTTCCTTTTCTCTTGATGGAAGATTCTGATTTACGTATGCTTTATCTTTTAGTTCATGGTTGGAGTTATTATGGTAGAGTGATTTGACAGAAAATGCATCACACCCTTAGTGTAAAGGGGATCAGATCAGCTACCTCTTGTTTACATTTTAGAAGTTTGATGGGGTACATTTAGTCTGAGAAATATTTCACCACTTTTTTATTTTACGGGTTAATAAGGTCTAACTGTTTAATAGATTGTGTGGTATTGGTGGAAAGTATAAATGGTTTTCACGGTATCAAGTGAGTGCCCTGTTTCTTGCCATTTTAAGAACAACCATGGATACATACATCTATTGCGGCTCAGATGATCCGTATCCAAGAAGCAATATGGGTGCTGGAAGGCTGAGTGAGCTCTAGATTCATAGTAGCTATTATTCTACCCATTTTATGGATTACCCATGACTATTAGATCACAAAATTACACCTTTTTGGTCAACACTTCCAACCATGCACAGTTAAGTGTTTCAATATATAGCTGATTTTTTGTAATCATCCTAATGCGTCTGCCTTTTGGAGTTCAAACTTAAAATATGGTATGTATCCAGGAAGCAATATGGGTGCTGGAATGATGAGTGAGCTCTAGATTCATAGCAGCTACTGTTCTATCCATTTTATGGATTACCCATGACTATTAAATCACAGAATTACACCTTTTTGGTCAACACTTCAGTGAGGTCACTAGAACTATGATATCATTATTTAGACCTACGAATCTTGCACAATTAGCTTTTCTCCTGCCAATGTTGTACGATGAAGACATGCAAAATATGGGCTTAATTTCTGAGATGAAAATTTTGTGCAGGTGGCCATGTCGTCTGCCTCCTTTTCAGATAGTTGCATCGGCTAAATTACTTATTCAAATCTACATCGGTCTGGATGTCTTCTAAAATGTAGTACTCCATTTGATAGTAAAACTTCTGTAGATTTCAGATTGAATGCCTCTTACATTGCCTTTTCTAGGAAGTAGTATATGCGATTTATGTGAAATCTACTTAAGTTCTTGATACACCATTGCATCCGTAGCCGATGGGTATTTAGGATGACTCTGAACTTTGTTTGTGAAACCTTTTGCAAATTGGTGTCAAGTTCTGGATCCTTGGTTTTTTCTGCAAGTTCTTAAAGATGAGCTGACTGAATCTTTACTTTAGTCGCTTGTTCAAAGCAACTAATGTAAATATTTTGCAGGCCTCTCCTGGAAAATCTACGAGCAGAACTGCGGAAGCCCAAGCAGGAGTAGGAGCTTGTCCATTTAGGATGAAAAATTTGACTAAAATGCTTGGATATGATTTAGAGAGTACTGTTTTCTTGAGTGGGACATTTTGGAGCTCGGGCTACAAGGAGCCTATTAAAAAAAATAGAAAATGGAATTTCATAGTTTTAGAAAAATATGAATGGTAGACTCATAATTTGTGGGTACATCTTCTCTGTTTGATAAGGGTAAAAAAGAACGGAAAGAACACGTTTTGTTGGTTCTCAGAGGGTTAGTACGAGGGATAAAAATGCCAGTATATAGTATGTGTGTTGGTCCTCGTAGGGTTAGTAAGAGTGATAAGAAATGCCAGTATATTATAGTATGAGGTATTCAAAAACTTTAAGTCACCATGCTTGTGGCAGAAAAAAATGGAACCATCTTTCTCCATATTTTGTTTTCCCGATGCAACGCACAGGCAATTGTCCTAGTTGTTAAAGAAAAGAAAAACTGCAGCACACGGATCTCCAACGACCAGCAACTCGCGTCCTGACTTGAGGCGCGCTGGACGTTTGACGCTTTCAGCCGCTTGTCCTAAAATCATTTTCTGCCTAGCCCGATTTAATATGGTGCCCGGCACTCCGAATCTATTCCCGCTATATAAGTCACTTCTGGTTAATTTAAGTTTTTTAAAATTTTATTTAGGACACGTGACTAAAAACGGACACGTCCTAAAAAAAAGTACCACGGCGAACGGCAGCTCCAAATATTGGGCGATTTTGACAAAAATAACCCTTTTCTGAAAGAAAATCATAGACTGGTCCTCTAGCCAAACTATTTCACTCATTTAACCCTTTTATGTGGCGCCCTTCCCATCGGCGTCACACCTCACTGTGTGGTGCCCATGCGAGCGGCGCCATACATCCATCCGACGTGGTGTGGTCGACGCTGACCAGCCGACGTGGCAGGATGTGTGGTGTCGTTCACATCGGCGCCACATATCCATGTGTGGCGCCCTTCAGAACGGCGCCACGCATCCAGTTATGTGTGGCGCCCGCCCGAGCCCGACCCTCTTCTCTTTTCTTCTCTGCAAATAACGAACCGCCGCCGCCGGCCGCCTCTCTCCCCCCCCCCCCCCCCACACACACACCAAATCGGCCACGAATTCGTCAAATCTGACAGGCCAAATCGTTCCCCATCCAATCCTCAAGGTAATCCCCTTCGAATACTTCCCATTCATCCATTAATTTCATAGATCTTGGTAGATTTGTACATGAACCCTAGACATGGAAACTAGATTTGAAATGTTGGTTGGTGGAATCTAAATTATACTTTATGTGTTGAAATTGATAGCCTCATGTATGCATGTGTTGAACCATAGATTTGTTGGAACCCTAGATATGAAATTTTACATGTATGTGTTGAAACCCTATGTATGTATGTGTTGAAATGGCTAATATTTGCATACCAAATGCATTCAAATGTGTTACATACGTCTAGTATTTGCTTAGGAAATGCATTATATTGTCTTACATATGCACAGTATTTGCTTACGAATGACTCATATTTGTTAGGAATGAATGGCTCATAATATGGTGTATTTGTGTAAACATGTAGGATTGTGTGGCTCATAGATCATGAGTATGACAAGGATCACCGGGCTTTTCATATGACAGAGAAGGGAAAGGTACTAATATTTTTTTTAATACCTCTTATTTTATTCCATTGGATATGGCATAATATTATGTGTCTGGATGTGCTTGTAGGTTCTTCACCCCTTGAAGATTCGTTACCACGGCACAGTAAGTGACATGTCGTATGACGAGCGGTACACGGAGTTCATCCAGCCTACCGGTCTTCTCCCGTTCATCACGCTTGTAATCCGGGGGGCGCCGAACATGAACGCCGCGGCACTCACTGACATAGGCATCCCAAATGGGCCTGCCAAAGATGGTACCCGGGGTTTAATGAAGGCCCACTACCCGAAGAATAAGAAGGTTCGAGAGCCCAAGATATATTAAGGAAAGTAGAGTTGTAATAAAAAGTGTTGTTTGTAATTTGGCGGGATGAGTTAGAAACCGTCCCGGACTCTGTAACTTGTACAAAACGAAACCCTCGGCTCCACCTCTTATATAAAGGGGGAGTCGAGGGACGAAGAGATCATCGAATCATTGTTCACAAACCCAAGTTTTCGTAATCGTCGAGTACTTTTCGGCTGAAACCTTCGAGATCTACTTGCCCTCTACTTCTAACTAAACCCTAGCCTATAACCCGTAGGCATTGACAAGTTAATCCCTTGTCAATTGGCGCCGTCTGTGGGAATTAGAGGCGTAAGGATCTGATCTCGATGGCACGTTCAAGATCTTCGACATCATCAACCGGAAGCAACACTATGGATCGAGGTAAACAGATCGCTGCTGGTCTTGTCGATTTTGTTCCTCACCCGCCCTCCCGTTTGGATGCATATGCGTATCTGGCGGAGCCCATGGAGATGACGTTCGGAAGGTTCCACTTTCGCGTCGAAAAAGAAGGATCGTATCGTGTCGAAATTCCGATTTCGTCGGGATCGTCGGCGGTCGATTCCGATTTTTCAAGCTATGCATCGTCAACCGAGTCAGGAGAAGAAGAAACTTCGGCAACACGTTACGTCAGCACCGGAACAAGAGAGAAACTCGCCAAGATCTTCAGCGACACATCGTTTGAGTCATCTGCGGACTCATATATAAGCGATGGCTCAAGCGATGTCGACGACTACGACTTCATCGACAAATCTATCACGATGGGCAAGGTCTTCATCAATCTCAACAATGATGTCACCAAACCCAACGTAGATCCGAGTACAAAATATCATCGGATTTATGCTATCGAAAATCAAGAGGAAACATCGGAGGCTTTCGACGATTTGGGTAATCCCTATGTCGATCCCTCAGATCTAAGGAGAGGTATGGGCACTAAATATGTCGGGCCCACACCACGTGTCAGAGTTCAACTTCCACAAGCAGCCTGGGATAGAGCTGCAAAAGCTCTAGATGGTACGGAGCCAATGACGACAACAGCTACGGCTCAAGAACTGCAAGCTTATCAATATAGGCTCGCACGAGCTGCCAGAGAAATAGAAAAACAGACAGCTGAGTTGAACAGGAGAAAGGAGGCAGCTTCTGCATCCAGCAGGAGAAGGGCAGATCTAAGTCGACAATCTAGAGTTTCGGATGATAGCCACAGGGAGGCTCGGAACAGAGGAAGATCAAGGTTGCAACACATACCCGAAGCAGAAAGAGAGCACTTGATTCAAAACCTCGACATGTCCTTTATGTCGATAGATACAAGAGGAAACATTATCCCTAAGACACCAGAAGCTGGGTACATGTCCAGGGACTCGACAGAATGGTAAGACCTTAAGCGGCACCTGTCGAAGTTTGCACCAGTATCCCGAGATCATGTCCAGGGACGTGATCTTGAAGTAGGTTTTTGCGGATTGCCACTAGAGCAGTTAACTAGTACCTGATCCGTCAGATGAACTAGCCCCAACTACCAATATCCCTGTACAATATAGAAATTCATATAAAGAAATATAGAAAAGTTTAAATTGTCGAATAAAAATAACAATGGAGATTTTCCCTGATTCTACGATTCAAGCAAAATCTCGGGGGCTACTGACATAGGCATCCCAAATGGGCCTGCCAAAGATGGTACCCGGGGTTTAATGAAGGCCCACTACCCGAAGAATAAGAAGGTTCGAGAGCCCAAGATATATTAAGGAAAGTAGAGTTGTAATAGAAAGTGTTGTTTGTAATTTGGCGGGATGAGTTAGAAACCGTCCCGGACTCTGTAACTTGTACAAAACGAAACCCTCGGCTCCACCTCTTATATAAAGGGGGAGTCGAGGGACGAAGAGATCATCGAATCATTGTTCACAAACCCAAGTTTTCGTAATCGTCGAGTACTTTTCGGCTGAAACCTTCGAGATCTACTTGCCCTCTACTTCTAACTAAACCCTAGCCTATAACCCGTAGGCATTGACAAGTTAATCCCTTGTCACTCACCGCCCTTGTCGACCGGCGGAGGCCGGAGATGCACACCTTCCACTTGAGGGCCGGCGAGATGACCCCTACTCTTCAGGATGTTTCCATGATCCTTGGACTTCCTATTCAGGGCGAGCCACTGTGTATGAACACAACTTCTAATGGGTGGCGCGGACAGATGCAGGACCTTATTGGCATGGATCCGCCGGAGCCAGAAGATAAAAAGGATAGAACTCCCGCCAGCGCACCTTTCCTTTGGATCAGGACTCAGTTTGGTACTTTCCTGCCAGAGGCCGACCGTGACACTATCAAGACATACACCCGAGTGTACTTGTAGTATATGCTTTCGAGGAGTCTCTTTGGTGACAGTGGTGGGAAGTTGGCGCATTGGTGTTGGCTCAAGGCGCTTACGGTGTTGGAGCACCCGTGGAGTTGGGGAAGCGCGGCACTTGCCTACCTCTACTTACAGGTGATGATTTGCTATTTGTACTATTCTTCTATAGTAGTCTCCTAGACAAAGTACTAACAAAATATCTTATGTACGCAGTTGGACGAAGGTTGTCGCAGGATTGGCGGACATGTCGAGGTTGTTGCAAGCTTTCAACAACTATCTCCATTGGTTTCATCAAAACACGCGTATTGAGTTAGTGAACCACGCGTATGATGAAGACATCTTGGACGAGCCCATCGCGTTAGAAGAGGTTGCGCAAAGCCAGTACGACAGGATTGCTCGAGCAGGGAGATCGACTTCTATTGCTTCCTCCCTGAACTTTGTGGTAATGTATTCTCTCATTATCTAGTACATCATCTATATTGGCATGTGCTCACTCAAATTGTGTATAATATGTTTGTCACAGCGGTCCGAGATCCATAAAACAGCTAACGAGTGTGAGGTTGTTTGGGATCAGAGCCATAGAGATGAAAAGCCTATCGGACCGATGCAGTATTTCATTAAGGTATGGTCACCAACTTTGAATGTAAACTATTGTGTTTGGCGGCTTTGTAACCATGAGTTCCATGACGCAGCGCACTGTACAGAAGTTGCGACGGTTAGGCAACTTGCTAGGTTGTCGCGAAGGCGAACTTGCTACATCCTCTTCTGAAGATTTGGCGGTATGGACTCTTTTGTTGCCGTCAAACATGTGCTTAGTAATTTAAACTTTTTCTGACCATATGTTCATGTTTGTGAAGATTCCTGACGACACCATTCTGAGTCAAGGCAAAAAGCCAGCCGAACGGTCTGCGTACATGTTGAAGCCATGGGGGAAGGCTTTGAACCGTTGCACACCGGAAGACTACGCGAATCGAGGAAAGAAGGCTGTGATTAAGTCCGATGAGGGGCCGCCGCGGAGATCAGCTTTGAGAAGGATGAGGAACAATGAGCCGTCATCTTCAGAGGAGGAGGAGGCGCAGGTACAAGAGCCTCCACGGATGCGCCGGAAGTAGCCCGCGAGGAGGGGACGGAAATCTTAGATGGATGTTGTGCGAGGAGGGAACTCTATGTCATTTGGGACCATGTCGTCATTGCTACGTGTTGTTTGAATTCTATCTAAAAATGTATGAATCTATGTGCTACGATGTGAGCTGTGTATAATGTGTGTATGAAATTGCTATTGATATGAGTATTCACTTTGCAACCACGCCAAGTCAGTTTTCTTGGTTTTTATACACAAGTCAATGTGTGGTGCCGATGCCATGGGCACAACATTTCACAGTGTGGCGCCACACATAGAAACATAATGACCCGAAACATACTGTAAGACAATTCTCCAGGGACTTAGCCGTTTTGGCGAGCCTGTTTGTGTGGCGCCGATGTCATGAGCGCCACACTTAAGGACTAAGCGTCCGGAGCCCCTGAAAATTTTCGACATATAAGTTTCAATGTGTGACGCCGATGTGAATGACGCCACACATCCTGCCACATCGGCTGGTCAGCGTCGACCACGCCACGTCGGATGGATGTGTGGCGGCGCTCGCATGGGCGCCACACAGTGTGGTGTGCCACCGATGGAAAAGGCGCCACGCCGCCACACAAAAAGGGTAGATGGGTGAAATAGTTTGGCCGTCTGTGCTTTTCTTTCAAAAAATATTATTTTTATCAAAATCGTCAAATATTGGATCAGGCGCTATTACCGGACACGGTTTTGGGTGGCGCTCAGAAAACATAGGCTGCGTTTTCGCGGATCCACCGTCGTCGAACAAGCCAATCCGACTCCAACTTGAAGTTCTCGATCTTTCCTTCGGTAGGGAACTTCTCGTCCGAGTCGAATTCTACTCCCTCTTGTTTTCAGCGCCATCACCTGGCCTATATAAGGAGCCACCATGTCCGCAGAACGACCAAATCCTGCTCTGAAGTTCTCTCGCTCTCCCAGTGCTCATCGGCGTTGCAAGTCGTTAGTTCCTGCAAGTAGAGCTAGTAGACATGGCCGCCGCGAACGAGCACGGCAAGCTGGTCCCGCTCGCCGAGATTCCGGCTGAAGACTCGTGGGACTCGTCGGAGGAGGAAGACGACGAGAGCGGGAGCGACATGGAGTTCGGGGAGTTCGATCTGAGCGGCGCGCGCAACCTGCAGGACCAGCAGACCGTCGCCGGATACGAGGATGACGACGACGACGATGACGAGTGCGGCGCCCAGTTCTCGGTGCGCCCGTTCCGCGGCGGCACGCTCGCGCGAGAGATGGGAAACCTGCAGCTGTCGGGCTTCGAGGCGCGCTCCGACGGCCCCGAGCTCACCGACCAGCACGAGCTGACGTCGTACGACATGCGGCACCTTGTGCTCCTGGCGCTGGAGGGAGGCGGGAGCATGGAGGACGACGAGGCCTACCAGCGTGCGCTGGACGGCGGCACGCCCATGTCGCGTGCCTCGCTAGCCGCCATGGTCGGCCAGGCGCTGCAGTCCGCGAGCCAGCAGCAGCAGCAGCAGCGGTCCAAGTCGCCAAGCCAGATCTTTCCGATGCGAACCGGATACTGATGTGCGTCAGATTGAAGCAAGGAAGCAAAGCTCTCAAGAATCGGCGCAACGTATCAGGAAATTCAAGCTGCAATGTAACCTTGAACTTGTAGCCCCTCATCGTTTAATGTTACTCTTCTGTGTAATTGTTCGTCTAGTTTTGTTCAGATCAAATTGTATGTCACTCCAATCTAATTGTGTAGCTATTGAAGCTCAATTCATATTCCATTTGTAGAAAATTTGAGCAGCATCTTATACAATGGCTTAAATAAAACAGATTCAATATTACATATGTATTGCATCTGCTGTTCAAAACTAGTCACATTGATACGAGAATTAAGTCTAAGGTTGTACCATTATTATATCTTAGTGTTATTATTAGGGAATAGTGTAGCCAGGTCATGTGGTGGGCCATCTAGGGTTTTAAGTTGTGTCTGTTTGACTTGGGCATGTCTAAGTCAAACTAGGGTTAGGCCCATAGTGGGGCGCCCCAGCCCAGCAAGGGCTGGCCGGCCACCTCCCCCTCATATAAGGTGGAGGGATGACTAGGGTTGAGGGTAGTTCAAGTTTAGTCTAAAGTTAGGTTATACCTAGTTGCGTGTGTTCATGTGTATCATCCCTCCGGGGGTACGGCGCTGCCGTTTATCTATTATATCCGCTGCGAAGGTTCTTGTGTTCATCAAGGATTGTCTACCTCGAGGTTTGAGGCGTATCGTTCATCGATCCGTTGTTTGCTGGATTCGTTCCCTCTTCTCCAGGCTGCGTTCATCGTGTTGTTGGGAGGATTTACTACCCCAGGATCTCGCTGTGAAAGATCGGGCATCAACCTAGGTGGATATGCTGGGATCCCCCTTATCATGTGGTATCAGTTTTCTGGGTTGCTCACGGCGAGGTTTTGTTGATCGATCGCATCTAGATCGGTTTGCATCAGAGAAGGTTGGCTCTAGATCGGTGGAGCTTGGCTCTCGGTCGAACAAGGTTGGTTGGAGGAAGTTTGGAGCTGTTTGGGCGAAGATTTTCCATTGTTTCGGGCAGTTTTCGTGGCCAGAATCGCAAATTTTCGAGTCTGCAATCGGGGAAGAAGATGGCTTTTCGGACCCCATCCGGAGCACGGCTCGGTCGACCAGCTCTAGGACCGGCCCGGTCGGCCCAGGTCCCGGTCGGACCGGCCCTACAACCGGCCATTCCGGCCAAATTAAACCGGTTCTCAGACCGGTGACAACCGGATGGATATCCAGGGGCTTCAGCGCGTTCGCCCGGTCAGCCGGCCGGTCAAACCGGCCCTAGGACCGGACCAACCGGCCCCCAGCCCGTCAAACCGGCTGCTGGGCCGGACTAGCCGGCCACCAGCCCGGTTCAACCGGCTGCTGGACCGGATCGGCTTGTTTTCCGTTCCGCGCAATCGTCCGGATTTCCACTTTCGCATTCTTCCAGGGTGCTGTCATTTCCTGGTGATTTTCATGGGAAGCGGTGTGTTTCCGGCAAAAGGTCTGGAGATGTTTTCAATGATTTTATTGATATATTAGACGGTGTGTCATTTTTTTGAGACCCAGGTCAAGTGGAAACTTCATCATGATGCATCAGTTTCAGATTATGAATTATGGGAAAGTAATATACACCAGGGTTTGCAAAGGTGTGGTATTTATGAGCGAGTGGATGGTTCTACACGGTTGGCACTTGCTGTTCGTCGTGTGGATGAAGAGATAAACGAGTTGGTGGAACAAGGAGATGCATGTGAAGGGCGTTATGGCTGCAACTTGGTTTGATTTTCAGGAATTTTTACATGCGTGTTTTGTGTTTGGTAACAAGCCTACAATGCATGTGAAGACCCTCAAACAGCCACTTCGGGTTGTGTCACCGACGGCTGAGGTTGGCAAGAGGTCGCAGCTATGTTCCAAGGAAGCTATGGCTATGTCTATTCCGTCTCCTACAAAGGAGGTGGTGTGCTCTAACACTACCATGGAGGAGGTTGTTCCAGTACCGACAGTCACTGAGGGAAGGAGACCTGGCTCTGATACCAAGAGCACTACTGTGACTGTTGAGGAGGGTGTACCATTGAACGGGCTGAATATGCAACTCAAAAAGGTACAAGATGATGATTGCAAGATAGTTGACAAGGGTCAGCGGTGGAGTTTGTTTCAGACTCAGTGCATTATCAAGGGCAAGGCTTGCAAGTTGATGGTTGATGGTGGTAGCTGTACTAATGGCATTAGCAAGGCGATGGTGGCGAGTGTTGGGGTTGTCTACATGGCGTCTTCCCGAACCTAAGCGTCTTGAGTGGTTGAATAGCTGTGGTATGCTTGAAGATTACTCATAAGGTGTGTGTGCCATTTACAGTTGATGATTATGTTGATGAGATAGAGTGCGATGTGTTGCCATTGGAGGTGTGTGGATTGCTACTTGGGCGTCCTTGGCAGTATGATCGTAATGTGACACATGCTGAGAGAGAAAATACATATTCTTTTATGCATGGTGGCAAACAACGGACTTTGAAGACTATGGGTGATGATCATATCAAGTCCGATGTGGAGTTAGTGGTGCGTAAGGAGAAGTTGCACAAGCCTAAAGTGCAGCGAGAGGTGCATGATGTTCCGAGCATTGATGTTGGTGATGTTTCAGCCATGCCTGTAGATGACAAGCCAGTTCTTGTTGGGTGACAAGCCGGATGAAGCTACACTTGTTGTTGATGTGGATGTTGCAGCATGTGCTACAGTTCCAGTTTGTGTTGATGCCAGTATACAGACTGATGATGTTTGTGCTGATGATATTTTAGTACATGTGGCGCAGATGCGCGTGGGAGGAGTGGGAGGCGAGCGCGTCAGTGGAGACAGTGGGCAGCGGCACTACCGTGCTAGGAGTACTGCAGTCCAGTTTTCCGCGACACCGCGGATGCATCGAGGCAAGGATGGCGTGTGAGACATTTATGTGGCCCAGGCATTACACATCTTGTGCCGGGTCATGTTCAGCGACACAGGGGTCCATCAAAACCTCGCAAGAAGAAGGTATTGACGCCGAAGTCCAAGCTCATGTGGAGAAGAAAGGAGGCGTCAAGTGTTGTATCAAGTCAAGAAGGCTGCGAGGGAGGATGTGGTGTGGAAGGCAAGCAAGACTTGAGGACGGTTAGGACGTGTCATGTTCATATCACGTCACCTTTTTCCAGAAGACCCTCACGCGTTGGGGACAACGCTTCTTGAAGAAGGGGAGGATGATATGGATATCTAGGCCTGGTACACTAGGACAGCCATTGATACGAGGATTAAGTCTAAGGTTGTACCATTATTATATCTTAGTATTATTATTAGGGAATAATGTAGCTAGGTCATGTGGTGGGCCATCTAGGGTTTTAAGTTGTGTCTGTTTGACTTGGGCCTGTCTGAGTCAAACTAGGGTTAGGCCCATAGTGGGGCGCCCCAGCCCAGCAAGGGCTGGCCGGCCACCTCCCCCTCATATAAGGTGGAGGGATGACTAGGGTTGAGGGTAGTTCACGTGTATCATCCCTCCGGGGGTACGACGCTGCCGTTTATCTATTATATCCGATGCGAAGGTTCTTGTGTTCATCAAGGATTGTCTAGCTCGAGGTTTGAGACGTATCGTTCATCGATCCGTTGCTTGCTGGATTCGTTCCCTCTTCTCCAGGCTGCGTTCATCGCGTTGTTGGGAGAATTTACTACCCCATGATCTCGCTGTGAAAGATCGGGCATCAACCTAGGTGGATCTGCTGGGATCCCCCTTATCAGACCGTGAGCACAGTCGAATCTTCAGGGGACCGTGAGTACAGTCGAATCTTCAAGGGACCGTGAGCACAGTCGAATCTTCAGGGGATCGTGAGCACAGTCCAATCTTCAAGGGACCGTGAGCACAGTCGAATCTTCAGGGGACCGTGAGCATAGTCGAATCTCCAAGGGACCGTGAGCACAGTCGAATCTTCAGGGGACCGTGAGCCCAGTCAAATCTTTTGTTTGTCGAAGGCAACTGAGCGATCAAGTCAGTTAGCTCGTTCGACGACCCCGTAGTAATCGCAATTTTTGCAGAGTCGCTTTGTATGTTTTGGCGACAACCCCCGAGCGAATCAAAGGAACTATGTGATGGCGTGTATTTCACACGTTCGTTGGGCAACCCCAAGAGGAAGGTATGATGCGCACAGCAGCAAGTTTTCCCTCAGAAAGAAACCAAGGTTTATCGAACCAGGAGGAGCCAAGAAGCACGTTGAAGGTTGATGGCGGCGGGATGTAGTGCGGCGCAACACCGGAGATTCCGGCGCCAACGTGGAACCTGCACAACACAACCAAAGTACTTTGCCCCAACGAAACAGGTGAGGTTGTCAATCTCACCGGCTTGCTGTAACAAAGGATTAACCGTATTGTGTGGAAGATGATTGTTTGCGAGAGAAAATAGTAAAAACAAGTATTGCAGCAGATTTGTATTTCAGTATTAAAGAATGGACCGGGGTCCACAGTTCACTAGAGGTGTCTCTCCCATAAGATAAAAGCATGTTGGGTGAACAAATTACAGTCGGGCAATTGACAAATAGAGAGGGCATAACGAGTGCACATACATGACATGATAAGTATAGTGAGATTTAATTGGGCATTACGACAAAGTACATAGACCGCCATCCAAGCTGCATCTATGCCTAAAAAGTCCACCTTCAGGTTATCATCCGAACCCCTTCCGGTATTAAGTTGCTAACAACTGAGACAATTGCATTAAGTATGGTGCGTAATGTAATCAACAACTACATCCTCGGACATAGCGCCAATGTTTTATCCCTAGTGGCAACGAGCACAACACAACCTTAGAACTTTACGTCACCTGTCCCGGTGTCAATGCGGGCATGAACCCGCTATCGAGCATAAATACTCCCTCTTGGAGTTAAAAGTAAAAACTTGGCCGAGCCTCTACTAGTAACTGGAGAGCATGCAAGATCATAAACAACACATATGTAATAACTTGATAATTAACATGACATGGTATTCTCTATCCATCGGATCCCGACAAACACAACATAGAGTATTACGGATAGATGATCTTGATCATGTTAGGCAGCTCACAAGATCCAACAATGAAGCACAATGAGGAGAAGACAACCATCTAGCTACTGCTATGGACCCATAGTCCGGGGGTGAACTACTCACTCATCACTCCGGAGGCAACCATGGCGGTGTAGAGTCCTCCGGGAGATGAATCCCCTCTCCGGCGGGGTGCCGGAGGAGATCTCCGAATCCCCCGAGATGGGATCGGCGGCGGCGGCGTCTCGCAAGGTTTTCCGTATCGTGGTTTTTCGCATCGGGGTTTCGCGACGGAGGCTTTAAGTAGGCGGAAGGGCGAGTCGGGGGCCGGACGAGGGGCCACACCATAGGGCGGCGCGGGCCCCCCCTAGGCCGCGCCGCCTTGTGGTGTCGCCACCTCGTGGCCCCACTTTGCATGTTCTTCGGTCTTCTGGAAGCTCCGTGGAAAAATAGGCCCCTGGGTCTTTGTTTCGTCCAATTCCGAGAATATTTCGTTACTAGGATTTCTGAAACCAAAAACAGCAGAAAACAGGAACCGGCACTTCGGCATCTTGTTAATAGGTTAGTTCCCGAAAATGCACGAATATGACATAAAGTGTGCATAAAACATGTAGGTATCATCAATAATATGGCATAGAACATAAGAAATTATCGATACGTCCGAGACGTATCAAGCATCCCCAAGCTTAGTTCTGCTCGTCCCGAGCAGGTAAAACGATAACAAAGATAATTTCTGAAGTGATATGCCATCATAATCTTGATCATACTATTTGTAAACATATGTAGTGAATGCAGCGATCAAAACAATGGTAATGACATGAGTAAACAAGTGAATCATAAAGGCAAAGAATTTTCATGAATAGTACTTCAAGACAAGTATTAATAAGTCTTGCATAAGAGTTAACTCATAAAGCAATAAATCAAAGTAAAGGCATTGAAGCAACACAAAGGAAGATTAAGTTTCAGCGGTTGCTTTCAACTTGTAACATGTATATCTCATGGATAATTGTCAACATAGAGTAATATAACAAGTACAATATGCAAGTATGTAGGAATCAATGCACAGTTCACACAAGTGTTTGCTTCTTGAGGTGGAGAGAGATAGGTGAACTGACTCAACATAAAAGTAAAAAGAATGGTCCTTCAAAGAGGAAAGCATCGATTGCTATATTTGTGCTAGAGCTTTTATTTTGAAAACATGAAACAATTTTGTCAACGGTAGTAATAAAGCATATGAGTTATGTACATTATATCTTACAAGTTGCAAGTCTCATGCATAGTATACTAATAGTGCCCGCACCTTGTCCTAATTAACTTGGACTACCGGATCTTTGCAATGCACATGTTTTAACCAAGTGTCACAATGGGGTACCTCCATGCCGCCTGTACAAAGGTCTAAGGAGAAAGCTCGCATTTTGGATTTCTCGCTTTTGATTATTCTCAACTTAGACATCCATACCGGGACAACATGGACAACAGATAATGGACTCCTCTTTAATGCATAAGCATGTGGCAACAATTATTATTCTCATATGAGATTGAGGATATGTGTCCAAAACTGAAACTTCCACCATGAATCATGGCTTTAGTTAGCGGCCCAAAGTTCTTCTCTAACAATATGCATGCTCCAACCATGAAGGTGGTAGATCTCTCTTGCTTCAGACAAGACGGACATGCATAGCAACTCACATGATACTCAACAAAGAATAGTTGATGGCGTCCCCAGAAACATGGTTATCGCACAACAAGCAACTAAATAAGAGATAAAGTGCATAAGTACATATTCAATACCACAATAGTTTTTAAGCTATTTGTCCCATGAGCTATATATTGCAAAGGTGAATGATGGAATTTTAAAGGTAGCACTCAAGCAATTTACTTTGGAATGGCGGATAAATACCATGTAGTAGGTAGGTATGGTGGACACAAATGGCATAGTGGTTGGCTCAAGTATTTGGGATGCATGAGAAGTATTCCCTCTCGATACAAGGTTTAGGCTAGCAAGGTTATTTGAAACAAACACAAGGATGAACGGTACAGCAAAACTCACATAAAAGACATATGGTAAACATTATAAGACTCCATACCGTCTTCCTTGTTGTTCAAAACTCAATACTAGATGTTATCTAGACTCTAGAGAAACCAAATATGCAAACCAAATTAACAAGCTCTAAGTATTTCTTCATTAATGGGTGCAAAGTATATGATGCAAGAGCTTAAACATGAGCACAACAATTTCCAAGTATCAAATTATCCAAGACATTTTAGAGTTACTACATGTAGCATTTTCCAATTCCAACCATATAACAATTTAACGAAGAAGAAACTTCGCCATGAATACTATGAGTAGAGCCTAAGGACATATTTGTCCATATGCTACAGCGGAGCGTGTCTCTCTCCCATAAAGTGAATGCTAGGATCCATTTTATTCAAACAAAACAAAAAACAAAAACAAACCGACGCTCCAAGCAAAGTGCATAAGATGTGACGGAATAAAAATATAGTTTCAGGGGAGGAACCTGATAATGTTGTCGATGTAGAAGGGGATGCCTTGGGAATCCCCAAGCTTAGACGCTTGAGTCTTCTTAGAATATGCAGGGGTGAACCACCGGGGCATCCCCAAGCTTAGAGCTTTCACTCTCCTTGATCATATTGCATCATACTCCTCTCTTGATCCTTGAAAACTTCCTCCACACCAAACTCGAAACAACTCATTAGAGGGTTAGTGCATAATAAAAATTCACATGTTCAGAGGTGACACAATCATTCTTAACACTTCTGGACATTGCATAAAGCTACTGGACATTAGTGGATCAAAGAAATTCATCCAACATAGCAAAAGAGGCAATGCGAAATAAAAGACAGAATCTGTCAAAACAGAACAGTCCGTAAAGATGGATTTTATTAGTCCACCAGACTTGCTCAAACGAAAATGCTCAAATTGAATGAAAGTTGCGTACATATCTGAGGATCATGCTCGTAAATTGGCTTAATTTTCTGAGCTACCTACAGGGAGATAGACCCAGATTCGTGACAGCAAAGAAATCTGGAACTGCGCAATAATCCAAATCTAGTACTTACTTTTCTATCAAAGACTTTACTTGGCACAACAAAACATAAAACTAAGATAAGGAGAGGTTGCTACAGTAGTAAACAACTTCCAAGACACAAATATAAAATAAAAATACTGGAGTAAAAACATGGGTTGTCTCCCATAAGCGCTTTTCTTTAACGCCTTTCAGCTAGGCGCAGAAAGTGTATCTCAAGTGACATCGAAGGGTGGTGCACCTACAGCGGGGTTTGGTGTTTTCTCAACCATGCATAGTATATTGGATACATAAGTTTCAGCGTCTCCCTTTTCATTAGTCTTGGGCTTGCTACTCTCATCGAACAAATTTTCAGGAACAAGCCAAGCATAGTTATTTTCTAATGCATCATTCATAGCTAGGAGCTTGCATGGTATTGGTGCTTTGATCTCCCCACCATCATTAACATTATTAGTGTACCTTATCCTATCCATATCCATTTTTTCAAGGAGACCAACAAAATTAATATGGGAACCAAGCATATTAAATTTAGCGAAGACCTTTCTAGCCTCTCTTGCTAGACCACCAAATTCTCTAAGAAGGGTTTCTAAAACAAAATCTTTCTTTTCCCCCTCTTCCAAATCACCAAGTGTAAGAAACATGTGTTGGATTATAGGATTGAGATTAACAAATTTAGTTTCCAACAAGCGAACTAAAGCAAGCAGCAGCAATTTCATAAGTAGGAGCAAGTTCTACCAAGTGTCTATCTTCAAAATCTTCAACGGTACTAACATGGGTGAAAAATTCTTCTATATTGTTCCTCCCAATTATAGACCCTTGTCCTACCGGTATGTTCTTTGCGGTAAAATTAAAAGGAAACATAATGAATCAAGTAAAGTAAATGCAAGTAAACTAAATTTTTTTTTTGTGTTTTTGATATAGCAAACAAGACAGTAAATAAAGTAAAGCTAGCAACTAATTTTTTTGTGTTTTGATATAATGCAGAAAACAAAGTAGTAAATAAAATAAAGCAAGACAAAAACAAAGTAAAGAGATTGAGAAGTGGAGACTCCCCTTGCAGCGTGTCTTGATCTCCCCGGCAACGGCGCCACAAAATATGCTTGATGGCGTGTATTTCACACGTTCATTGGGAAACCCCAAGAGGAAGGTATGATGCGCACAGCAGCAAGTTTTCCCTCAGAAAGAAACCAAGGTTTATCGAACCAGGAGGAGCCAAGAAGCACGTTGAAGGTTGATGGCGGCGGGATGTAGTGCGGCGCAACACCAGAGATTCCGGCGCCAACGTGGAACCCGCACAACACAACCAAAGTACTTTGCCCCAACGAAACAAGTGAGGTTGTCAATCTCACCGGCTTGCTGTAACAAAGGATTAACCGTATTGTGTGGAAGATGATTGTTTGCAGAGAAAATAGTAAAAACAAGTATTGCAAGCAGATTTGTATTTCAGTATTAAAGAATGGACCGGGGTCCACAGCTCACTAGAGGTGTCTCTCCCATAAGATAAAAGCATGTTGGGTGAACAAATTACAGTCGGGCAATTGACAAATAGAGAGGGCATAACGAGTGCACATACATGACATGATAAGTATAGTGAGATTTAATTGGGCATTACGACAAAGTACATAGACCGCCATCCAACTCGCATCTATGCCTAAAAAGTCCACCTTCAGAGTTATCATCCGAACCCCTTCCGGTATTAAGTTGCTAACAACGAGACAATTGCATTAAGTATGGTGCGTAATGTAATCAACAACTACATCCTCGGACATAGCGCCAATGTTTTATCCCTAGTGGCAACAGCACAACACAACCTTAGAACTTTCGTCACATCGTCCTGGTGTCAATGCGGGCATGAACCCACTATCGAGCATAAATACTCCCTCTTGGAGTTAAAAGTAAAAACTTGGCCAGAGCCTCTACTAGTAACGGAGAGCATGCAAGATCATAAACAACACATATGTAATAACTTGATAATTAACATGACGTGGTATTCTCTATCCATCGGATCCCGACAAACACAACATAGAGTATTACGGATAGATGATCTTGATCATGTTAGGCAGCTCACAAGATCCAACAATGAAGCACAATGAGGAGAAGACAACCATCTAGCTACTGCTATGGACCCATAGTCCAGGGGTGAACTACTCACTCATCACTCCGGAGGCAACCATGGCGGTGTAGAGTCCTCCGGGAGATGAATCCCCTCTCCGGCAGGGTGCCGGAGGAGATCTCCGGAATCCCCCGAGATGGGATCGGCGGCGGCGGCGTCTCGCAAGGGTTTTCCGTATCGTGGTTTTTCGCATCGGGGTTTCGCGACGGAGGCTTTAAGTAGGCGGAAGGGCAGAGTCGGGGGCCGGACGAGGGGCCACACCATAGGGCGGCGCGGGCCCCCTAGGCCGCGCCGCCTTGTGGTGTCGCCACCTCGTGGCCCCACTTTGCATGTTCTTCGGTCTTCCGGAAGCTCCGTGGAAAAATAGGCCCCCGGGTCTTTGTTTCGTCCAATTCCGAGAATATTTCGTTACTAGGATTTCGAAACCAAAAACAGCAGAAAACGAGAACTGGCGCTTCGGCATCTTGTTAATAGGTTAGTTCCAGAAAATGCACGAATATGACATAAAGTGTGCATAAAACATGTAGGTATCATCAATAATATGGCATAGAACATAAGAAATTATCGATACGTCAGAGACGTATCACTATGCCTGTCGTCGACTCCGTCGCTTCTTTAGTACTTCTGTAGTTTAAACTACCGGCATGGATCTTTTTGTAAATATATGTATCCTTGCCATTTGCAACACTCTCGCAGTCTTGAGGCTTTGGCAAAGGATAATTGTATATTTTTGTAAGTTCCGTTGATTACCATCCATTGCAGCACTCGTATTTTCAGAGGCTTTTAGATGGCAATTGTTGTAAATCCCGTTGATTACCATCCATTGCAGCACTCGTATTTTCAGAGGCTTTTAGACGATAACTTCAGGTATAAAGAGTCTTCAAATCTTGCTTGAATTCCAGTGCTCCCGATGGGAGTAAACTCCCATCGGGAGTAGTAAAAATAGTCGGAGATCTTCATGTCTTCTTGAAACCAGCGCTCCCGATAAGAGTAGTAAAAATAGTTGGAGATCTTCATGTCTTCTTGAACTTCAATGCTCCCCATGGGAGTAAACGCAATAGTTCGAATATATTCCAGGAGCCCCCGAGTAATTCCAGCGCTCCCGACGAAAGCGTATCGGGTCAATATTATATAATATGATATCCATTGAATATTCCAGATGATGAATCCACCGATCCGAGAGTGCATCGGGAGAAGATATATCCAGAGTCGAAGAAGATAAATCCATTGATAACCATAGGTGATGAAGCCATTGACCCGGGAGTTCATCGAATCATTCATGATATCCATCGATAAATCCACTGATTCGAGAAAAATAAATCCACCGAGTGATCGAGGGTACTGGAGGTAACGATGTAATGGCGCCTCCCCAATTATCGGGTGTGGCGAAAGGAAGAGGAACACTTAGTTCCGCTTATGCGAGGCAGTCGAAATAGTTGCATCGCGAAACATAGTTCATGCGGCGGGCGCAGTCGAAATAGTTGCGCCACCAAAGAAAGTCCATGCGGCTGGCGCAGTCAAAATAGTTGCGCGACCAGAGATAGTCCATACGACGGGCGCAACCGAAATAGTTGGGCGGCCAGAGATAGTCCATGCGGCGGGCGCATCCGAAATAGTTGCGCGGCCAGAGATAGTCCATGCGGCGGGCGCAGTCGAAATAATTGCGCCACCCAAGATAATCCACGTGGCGGGCGCAGTCGAAATAATTGATGTAGCCACGCGGTGCCTAGCTGACGTGGCCGATGAAGAGGACGTGGTTGACATGGCCGATCCGCGGCGGGTGAGCATCCGAAAATATCGGGTCCGTAATGTCGGGTCCGCGGCAGGCGAGCCCCCGAGTAAGAAGAGTGCGCGATGGCGGGCGCGGTCGTCCGAGCAGAGTAGTCGAAGCTTTGTTTCCATCTGCAGTTATATTGTGGCGCAAAATCCTGCGCGCAAATAATAGTATGAGCCAAATATTTGGCGAAATAAATTCTGTGAACGGTAATTAATTGAAAAGCCTCTGAAAGCGTCCTTCCTTCTCAATGCCCGGGCATCCATCCAATGCATGATTTTCGATAGCGTCGAACATGAGCAGTAGACTGAACACCCACACAATCTCGATTTGACACAGCAAGCGTCGGAAGATGAGCGGCGTCTGGCCGGCGATCGGGTCGGATTTTATTCAGTTGCATTGCGGTCGCCAAGTCGCTATCGAGTATTCCATTGTATCGCTGCTGTCTCCATCATGAAGAAATAGTGAAGCTGTACTTAGCGATTCGTATTGGCGTCTCGCCGGTGCGCTCGCGGATGCATGCGCGTAGCCTCCAGCCGAACTTTTTTCTCCCCTTACTAGACGCAATCCTCCCGCCACTAGGCAAATGGATGTGCCAGCCCGATCTCTCACGTTTCCTTCCTCAAACGATGAGCACATGTCAATCATCATGTATGCAAAGGATTAGATCTATGTTAGTAGATAAAAATTAGAATAATATAATTAAGAGGAGAGAGATGGGTTGATTGCGAAAACAGTCCAACGTGGCAGGACCAATCAAAGCATGACCGTGGCTGCCGGTCTATTCTTTCCATGTGATGCTACTTCGTAATACACGCGGATACGTTGTGCCCGCGGGCTTCCAGGGAGCAACTATTCGATCGACAATGGAGATATCGTGGAGTCTGCTTGGCTTAGACACGAGTTTGTTTGATGATGATGACGGATATCGTCCGAATAACAAAATTCAGTCGTCGTGTTTCCCATAGACGACGCTAATTGACGAGGCAGTTCCTCGGCAATGCCCACCATGAAGGGCTTGGGTTTTAGAGAAAGGCGACGATGGAGGTTCCGGGAGCGAGGCGGTACACGACGTACCCAGGTTCACGTTCCCACGGTGGAGGATCGCTACATCTTACTAGCAATCCAGTATATGAAAATATGTGTACATGGGCCACCATAAGCGAGGTTATTGGATCTAGTCTAGTTCTAATCTGCGGGTTGCGTCATCTAGGCGTGTCGCCTCTATATTTTATGTTTATGATTATGCGTGTCCTAAGGGGTGCCCCTGTCTGGCTTTATATATCAGCCAAGCTAGGGTTTACAAGAGTCCTAGTAGGATTTGTATTGGAGTCTTCTTTCCTTGCAGTCCAAGTTGAGGCGCGTGC